>NW_021963860.1:0-49917 GCF_901765095.1 Microcaecilia unicolor
CATGTTCCAGCGCTATTTTAGAGCACTGTTTAGAGCAGCGTGGGGCTTTCAATCATCTGGGCATGAGATTTCTTTCAGTTCCTCCGCATCTTCACCCTTGAAAACCATGTCCGGTACAGGTAGATCTCTTACACCTACTTCCGTACAGACCAGAGAAAGGAATTTATTCAATTTCTCTGCTATGGGCTTGTCCCCCCTGAGTGCCCCTTTTTCCTTCATGATCTAACATCACACAGATTTCTTCACAGGCTTTCTGCTTCTGATATACCTGAAAAAGATGTTACTATGAGTTTTTGTCTCCACAGCAAGTTTTTATTCATATTCTCTTTTAGCCTCCTTTATCGATGCTTTGCATCTAGCTTGACAGTGCTTAAATTGCTTCTTATTTTCTTCACTTGAATCCTTTTTCCCATTCTTTGAAGGATGTTCTTTTGGCTCTAATAGTCTCTTTCACTTCACCTTTTAACCATGCTGTCTGTCATTTTCTCTTCTTTCCAACTTTGTTAATATGTGGAATAGATCTGGTCTGGGCTTCCATAATGGTATTTTTAAACCAAGTTCATGCCTGATTTAAGGTAGAGACTATTATTAAGAACAAAATTACAGAGCATATTCAAAAGCATGGATTAATGAGACAAAGTCAACGTGGATTTAGTGAAGGGAAATCTTGCCTCACCAATCTACTACATTTCTTTGAAGGGGTGAACAAACATGTGGATAAAGGTGAGCCGGTTGATATTGTGTATCTGGATTTTCAGAAGGCGTTTGACAAAGTACCCCATGAAAGACTACAGAAGAAATTGGAGAGTCATGGGATAGGAGGTAGTGTTCTATTGTGGATTAAAAACTGGTTAAAAGAAAGAAAACAGAGAGTAGAGTTAAATGGTCAGTATTCTCAATGGAGAAGGGTAGTTAGTGGGGTTCCCAGGGGTCTGTGCTGGGACCGCTGCTTTTTAACATATTTATAAATGACCTAGAGATGGGTAACTAGTGAGGTAATTAAATTTGCTTATGATACAAAGTTATTCAAAGTTGTTAAATCGCGGGAGGATTGTGAAAATTACAAGAGGACCTTACGAGACTGGGAGACTGGGCGTCTAAATAGCAGATGACGTTTAATGTGAGCAAGTGCGAACTGATGCATGTGGGAAAGAGGAACCCGAATCATAGCTACGTCATGCAAGGTTCCACGTTAGGAGTCATGGAGCAAGAAAGGGATCTAGGTGTCATCGTTGATGAGACGTTGAAACCTTCTGCTCAGTGTGCTGCAGCTGCGGCTAAGAAAGCAAATCGAATGTTAGGTATTATTAGGAAAGGAATGGAAAACAAAAATGAGGCTGTTATAATGTCTTTGTATTGCTCCATGGTGCGACAACACCTCGAATATTGTGTTCAATTCTGGTCGCCGCATCTCAAAAAAGATATAGTGGAATTAGAAAAGGTGCAGAGAAAGGCGAAGGAAATGATAAAGGGATTGGGACAACTTCCCTATGAGGAAAGGCTAAAGCAGCTAGGGCTCTTCAGCTTGGACAAAAGGCGGCTGAGGGGAGATATGATAGAGGCCTATAAAATAATGAGTGGAGTTGAACGGGTAGATGTGAAGCGTCTGTTTAAGCTTTCCAAAAATACTAGGACTAGGGGCATGCGATGAAGCTACAATGTAGTAAATTTAAAACGAATCAGAGAAATGTTTTCTTCACTCAATGTGTAATTAAACTCTGGAATTTGATGCCAGAGAATCTGGTAAAGGCGGTTAGCTTTGCGGAGTTTAAAAAGGTTTGGCCGGCTTCCTAAAGGAAAAGTCCATAGACCATTATTAAATGGACTTGGGGAAAATCCACTATTTCTGGGATAAGCAGTATAAAATGTTTTGTACTTTTTTGGATCTTGCCAGGTATTTGTGACCTGAATTGGCCACTGTTGGAAACAGGATAGTGGGCTTGATGGAACTTTGCTCTTTCCCAGTATGGCAATACTTATGTAAGGTCCTAACCTTTACAGGCAATCCTTTTAGCTTCTTTTTAACCATTTTCCTCATTTTGTCATAGCCACCCTTTTGAAAACTGAATGCTGCTACAGTAGATTTCTTTAGTGATTTCACTCTGCATTCCACTGAGGACTAGATCTAAAATAGTTACCCCTCTTGCCGTTTTTTGGACCAGTTGCTCCAAGAAGCAGTCATTTATTACATGTAAGAATTTTTCCTCCCTTATGTAGCGTTTCCAGTCAATATTGAGATAATTGAAATAACCCATTATTATAATGTTGCCCAATTTGCCAACTTTCCTAATTGTTGTAAACATTTGTTCATCTGTCTGTTTGTTGTGTCCTGGTGGATAGTAGTACAGCACTACTGATACACTCTTTCCCTCCTCATATGGAATTTCTATCCTTAATGATTCCACGCTGCTATCTGTTTCATGTAGCATGTTTATTTTGTTTGACTCAATTCCCTCTTTAACATATAGCACAACCCCCCCCCCGTTTGATCCACTCTCTCATTGCGATATAATTTATACCCTGATCACAAAGTGTCCCGTTGATTTTCCTCCTTCCACCAGGTCTCTGAGATGCCTATTATATCTACCTTTTCATTTATACTCCAATTCTCCCATCTTATTTTTTAGGCTTCTAGCATTTGTATATAGACACTTCAAACTGTATTTTTTTCCTTGCATCTACAAGCTGCTTTGAAGTTGATGGGGATAATTTGCATCCTTTACTCTGTTCTCCCATTAAACACTCCTGGTTAGTTATAGGTCTTATGTTGTAAACCAAGGGAAGAAAGGGTTGGATCACCTTGGAACACCTTGCCAAAGTACTTCATTGAGAATATGGTAAAGCTTTCATCCTACCTGGGCCGGCTCTCTGAAGTCTCACTGTGAGTGTCTTCAGACCCCTCTGGCTTGGGGTCAGGGAGAGGGATAATGTAATCATTGTTGCTATTCTGTTGCTGTTCTTGCACAGCGGTGTAGTTGACAGAAGTTGCTTCATTACTGGAGACAGTTCCAAGCATACTTTCTATCTTCTGGAGTCTGGGTCTTACACGGACAACTGCAGGATGATCACTTTTTAAAAATTCCTCATCCACTTGCTTGTATTTCTGCAGTACCCGTTAGAAAGAGATGAACAGAATAGTCAAGCTATATTGTTGAATATTATAAGCCAACTGAACACCGTAATATAATATTAACAAAAAACAATAACAAACATCTGGTATAAGTCTTAATGTTGTAGAACATATAAAACTATTTTTTAAGAATTTTGATTCTTCCTTCAATAACTTAATAGACTCTCATTTCATAACACTTTAGGGCCCGATATGGCGTTAAACCTGGAAATTCAATACCAGGCCATGTCCGGACTTCGGAATTGAATTTCCAGGTTTCAAAGGCCCTGTTTACTAAGCCACGCTAGAGGCATGCTAGTGTTTTTATTTTTTTTAATTTTTATTTAATTAAGCTTTTTAACAAACATAAATTTACAATTATGAGTGATAATACACTACTTGGAAATTATACATAATATAACAATAGAAATTCTTAAATTCAAGTTTCACTGACTATTGACCACAAATTAAAGAAATAATCCAAGATGCAAGATTATATACTAATCTAAAAGAAATATTTTTTAAGGTAATACAAATAAATGATGCGCCAAAAATATATCCCGGGTGTTCCCTCCATGTCTGTTAAACAGTGAACATATGGGGCTATACCACTACATTTACTTCTTCCCTACTTAGTAAAAATTCCTCCAATTGTTTAGGGTCAAAGAATTGAAACTGTTTAGATTGAAATACAATTCTACAAATACAAGGAAATTTCAATAGGAAGTTAGCTCCCATTGCCAAAGTTCTTGTGCGCAAAGCCAAAAGGCTTTACGCCTTTTTGAGTCTCTCTAGATAAATCAGGGTAAATTCTTATTCTAGACCCCAAAAAGTTTGAATCCAAGTGTCTTAAAGAGAGCCTTAATACTGCATCTCTGTCCATTTCCAAAGCAAATGTGGCCAATAAAGTTGCCCGCTTTGTTACAACCTCAAGAGACGACTCCAAAAAGGAAGTCAGATTCAACTCCCTACCATCCTGGAAAGGTTCCCCTGATTCCTTACGTGGACCAGTTTGTAGATAGAAAGCGCGAGTTATTGGTGGTAGGGAGGTATCTGACATACCCAGTATTTCAATAAGATATTTCTTGAGCATCTGAATAGGTGTAATCAAAGGTGAACTGGGAAAGTTTATCAGCCTTAAGTTTAGTCTTTTAGACTGATTCTCGAGATATTCCAGCCGTCTAGAGGTAAAGTTCTTATCTTTAATTAGTGTTTGACCCACAAGTTCCAATTTTGAAGCTTTTTCGGTAAGAGCTTTAACTTCCCTGGCTTGAGAATCAGTCTTTTTCATTTGAGAGAGTGCAGCTTCTGATAAAGACTTTATAGTTACCGCATTTTAACCGCCAAAGATTGTAGGGAAGCATGTGCTGTAAAGGTTAAGTCCCAAAGTGACTCCAAGGTCACTACGGCAGGCTTTTCCATTTTCCCAAAAGTCAACACAGGAAGCGGCGCTTTAGCAGCCTGCTCCAGAATACTCACTGTCTGAGACAACAGCACAGGAGAAGATGACATTTCTGGGGCTTCTAGGCTGGCAGCACCATGTTCTTCACTTGGCTCCAACAGGCTCCCTCCCTGGTCACTCCGATTTCCACTCTGGGCTGGAGCGCAAGGGCTCTGAAGAAAGCCTCCACTTCCTGGTTGTGGGGGGGCCGCACGTTCGACGGGGCTCAGGGAAGCCCCGTCTGCACTGTCGGCCAACGCCAAAGCGCCAGCCTCCTCAGACGGAGTAGAAACTCTCCCGGGTCCCAGCGCGACTCCAAAGTCCTCCAGTCGCGCTTGACGAAGCTGGCTAGACCCGCCAGGGAGAGAGGGAATCTCCCTGACTTTACCTCTCCGTTTCCCCATAGCGAGGGTCAGGTAAGGAGCCAGCCGCTACAGCGTTGTATGGAGGAGAGTGAGACGCGTCTGGTAGCGCGTCTCAGACCGTCGCCATCTTGGAGCCTGCTAGTGTTTTTAGTACGCGTTAAGCATTAGCGTGCGCTAACCATGTAGATGCCCATAATATTCCTACAACGGTTAGTGCATGCTAAATTTTAGCATGTGCTAAAAAACACTACCACATCTTAGTAAAACAGGGCCCTAAGTATGATATTCAGCACTAGCTATGGGTTTCCACATAAAGACAGGACTGTGTTTTATACGGTCCTATTTATGCAGCTAACTTGGCCAGTTAAATGCCGAATATTGGCACAAGGAAATTGGAGAGTCATGGGATAGGAGGTAGTGTTCTATTGTGGATTAAAAACTGGTTAAAAGAAAGACAACAGAGAGTAGGGTTAAATGGTCAGTATTCTCAATGGAGCAGAGTAGTTAGTGGGGTTCCCCAGGGGTCTGTGCTAGGAAACAGGCCACAAATCAAGCCCCCCCCAACCTGGTAGTCTAGTGGCCCTCTTCCCTGCCCCCCCCCCCCCCCGTACCTTTGTTGGAAGAGGGAGTAGTAAACTCCCTCCTCTTCCAGTGCCGTCTTAAAATGGCAGAACCCAGCCCTGCCCATTGCATATGGTGTGAAGCCCTGTCCAGCGCAGATTTTGGGTGGGCCTAGGCAAGAAGTGGGTGGGCACCAAGTGCTCTCCCCCCCCTTCCAACCACCACCAACAAAAATATCTCAGCTGGTGGGGAAATGCTTCTTTCCACCATGGCAGTCTGCGTACGCAGGTGCTGGTATCGTGGAGAGTAGTGTTTTTGTTACCATTAGGGGGGAAGTCTTCAGCTGGCTGAGCTTGGGATCCCCACCAGCTACCACTAAACGTGTGGTACTGTTGGGTGGGCCTGAGCCCTAAGTGGGTGGGCCCTGGCCCACCCAGGCCCACCTGTGGCTACGCCACTGGTCCGGCGCATCCCAGGATGTACTGGGCAAGGCTGGGCGTCACCATTTTTCAATGCAGCGCTGGAAGATGAGGACATGTACTACCTCTCTCCTCCAACAAAGGTATGAGGGAGCAGGGAAGAGGGCTGCTAGACCACCAGGTTGCAGTGGGGCTTAATTTGCAGTCCACTGGGCCACCAGGGCTTTTTGGGGGGAATGTGAGGGAGTAGGGGAGCTTGAGATCCATCGGATCTCCAGCCCCCCCATGAATTTGTGTCAAGGGAGTTGAGGGGACTGGAGGTCCACTGGACCTCCAGCCCACATGTTGCTGGCTTGGGGTGGGGGGGGAGGGTCGGGGTTTCTGCTCCTGTGGGAGAGCTGTATTGGAGGCAGTGGGGGCCTGCTACTATGCAAATGCATGCTGACAGGACTCACCATTCCTCCCAATGGTCTGCAAACCCTAACGCCAGCTCTGAACTGCCGTAGGGTTTGCTAAGGACAGCACACCAATGCTTGGCGCGCTGTCCACTGATCACTGAGGAGGAATATGTTTAGCATGCATTTGCATGCTAATTGCAGTAAGAGCCCTGTTTAGCATGCATTTGCATGCTAGTTGTGTTCACAGCCCGTGAGCACGTTGTTTCACTGATCATAGGGGCACTGATCATAGGGCGTTAGCAAACGCAGGTGTTAGTATAGCGCTAATAGCCTCTAGCGCCTGCGTTTGCTTCTGATCATCGACCCATTAGTCTTCCCTATACACAACAGATTGCAAGGACAGTAACAGGCATATATCACTTTTCGAATTTAAGACTGTAGAACCTAATGGTTTTAATAAAGGTGATTTTTAATAAAGATATTGGTTTTGGTCTTTATAGAGTTGCTTTGTCTTTGCCTTTGCGTGCCTAACTGCCGGCAGTTTGGGTGAGAGCATTCACATCAGCTTTTGGCAGGTGTAGTGCTTACGCCTAAAGTTAGGCATGAAACGTGCACCACGCTAGTATTCTGTTAAGTGTGCACTTTGCGGAGTGCACTTTACAGGATACTATCCTAGCACAGATCATAATGTTGCCTAACTTTGGGCATCATTTGCTGAACCTGACCTTGTATGCGTTACAAACTACACTTCTATTTTATGTGTCCTTATTGGTATTTTACAAAAAGTTTCACATTCAGCAAGCCTTTTGTAAAATACTTGGTAAGTGTGCACCCCTGACTTCCTGCTTTCCTACCTAGACAACCTATTTAACATCGGCCTATATAAATGGAAATTACTTTTTCAAGTGTGGTGTACTGCAAAAAAAAACAAAACACTTGGGGTACCTTGAGGACTATGTGGTCCTGCCCCATCTAGATATACTCTTGTACATTAATTTTTTCATAATTCCAAATTTTGCCAAAAATAAAGTGCTCCCCTTCCCAAAGAGAAAAGGCAGACATATCACATCAAATTAGAATTCAGAAACAAGGAAATACAGACGCATACCTCCTGGTAACCCTCTGTCAAAAGATTTTCCATGAGTTTGACTAATTGGAAAAAGGGAGGTCTTATCTCGAATTTTTCCTCCCAACATTTCTGCATGATTTCATAGCTAGGAGTAAGAAGAGAAAGTGTTAAATGGGCTGACCAGATGTCCCAGCGTTCCATGAGTATTTCAATAGGTAGAGAAAGCTTACATTTCATCTGATGCATGCGTGGGTTTGGACATTCGATAACCTCGTTTGATTGCATTGTAAAACTGCTCATTCATGGGCAATTCAGGATAGGGTGTCCCACCTAGGAACAGAAAGAACATTTTGAACATATGAAATATAAAGTCATTCCACTCCTTTGTAACTCTCTTTATCATCATCACCACCAACACTCCTTACATCAACATTGTTTTAAGCTGACTAATGGATAGTGCAATGGCCAGAGACACAGAGAACTGGGTTTGATTCCCACTGCAGCAAGTTGTGACTCTGGGCAAGTCACCTAGGTTTTTTTTTAGGAAGCTGCAGAAAAGGGGGCCTGCACTGGCATCGGCGCATGTTTTTTGATGTGCATCGAGGCCTGCCTTTTACCGCAGAGGGTAAAAAAGTAGGTCTTACTTTTTTTTAAGAAATGCCGTGCGGACAAGTGAAAGCACTTGTGGTGCGGTCATTTCATGGGGAGCATTTATGGCCACCCATTGAGGTAGCGTTAAGGGCTCCCATGCTAACCAGCAGTAACCAGGCAGAGCGCAGCACTGCCCAATTACCGCCAGGTACATACCGCCCGCACGCTGGGGGTGGGAACTACCACCGGGCTGCTGCGGAAAGCCTGGTGATACTTCCATTTTAGCAAGCAGTAAGCCCGCATTGGGCTTACCGCCACTTTGTAAAAGGACCCCTAAACCCTCCATTACCCCAGGTACAAAATAAGCTCCTGAATATAATATGTAAACCACTTTGATTGTAAGCACAGAAAGTAGTATATCCTATCTCATACCCTTTCCTTTAATAGATTCTATTCTAGTGATCAAAGCATTCCCTTTCACTTTCCCAAAATGATATATTTTGTATTTATTTTCTATTTCAAAAATATTTATTTATAATACATTTATAATCCACAAATCAAGACCATTCTATGCAATTCAAACAAACAAAGAGAGATAAGGCATGCAAACAAAATCAGTAAAAAAATGTTTATATATATATCTCTATATCTATCTATCTATCTATCTACTATCTATCTATCTATCTATCTATATATATAAACTCACCCTCAACGTTCTATTGGCTTCTGACGTCACTGAAGCCAAGGTTCGTATGTTCGAAGCTCTGAAGCCTCGAAAAACACAGTCTCTGGGCCCCGCCCCTCGCGTCAAACGTTATGACGTTGAGGGCGGAGGCGGAGCAATTCACCGCCCTCGCGTTCAAACGTTATGACGTTGAGGGTGGAGGCGGAGCAATTCACCAACATCGACGACGGGTGGGGGGGGGGGGCCACAGGAAAGCCTTGCTAGCGCCCGTTTCATTGACTCCAGAAACGGGCCTTTTTTTTACTAGTATATATATAATACCTGCTGCATCTAAAATTCAACTGGGAGATCAGAACTCTAGTATTCACCACTTTTAAACAGTAGAAATTTTAGAACAATCAAAGAAAATATTTCTTCATTCAGGTACTTGTGACCTGGACTGGCCACTGTTGGAAACAGGCAACTGGCTTGATGGACCTTTGGCTGTCTCAGTATGCAAGGCTTATGTTCAGCAATCACATTTTTTCATGTATTCTTAAACAAATAAAGAAATGTGAAAAGAATAATTTCTTTAATGTTTGAACTCAAAGGAGGTAAGAAAGAAGAAATTCTGATGGCCAAACAAAAATACCTCACCAGTTTGAAATTGGAAAATAGTGCTGAAGTGGCACTTTCCCATTATGTCAATATTTTAAGTAAGGAGAAAATGAATACAATATTCTTCTCATAAGGCAAACAAAAAAATTCTCTGGACAGCAGTACTTGCCTAAGTAAATATCTCCCAAAGGAGGATTCCATAGGACCACACGTCACTCAGAGTTGTGTATAAGTTGTTAAAGATGCTTTCAGGTGCATCCATTTCAGAGGCAAGAATGTCTGTTAGGGTAAAGCAGAAGACAATGATATACTAATTATCCTACAGTTTAAATTATCTGTCTGTAGTTTCAAGTAATGAACAGGACTCAAGGCTGAGCCATTTCCCACCCAGCAACAGCACAGAAAAGCAAGGCCTAATATTCAGTCCACAATGATAAGTGGTTTGTATGGGCTGAATTGACATGCCAGGACACATCTGGCATTGAATATCAGGGCTATTGTATCAACCAGTTATCTATCCCTGCCTTAGCATATACATGGCTTCAGACCACCAGGCATTCTGTGTTTTTTTTCCCCTTTGAGTCCTTTTTTTTTTTTTTCTAATTCCTTACCATTTGCATTACATACAGAGCAGTCTTATTAAGGTTTTTTTGTTTTTGTTACATTTGTACCCCACGCTTTTCCCACTCATGGCAGGCTCAATGCGCTTACATATTGTATGCAGGTACTTATTTGTACCTGGGGCAATGGAGGGCTAAGTGGACTTGCCCAGAGTCACAAGGAGCTGCTTGTGCCTGAAGTGGGAATTGAACTCAGTTCCTCAGGTCCAAAGTCCACCACCCTAACCACTAGGCCACTGCTCACTCCCTCTAATGACCATCTTTTACCAAGGCCTTTTCTGTGGATTCCTCAGATGGTGCGCTGGTGTGTCTGGCTGGTAGTCCTTTGGCTCCTATTTTATTTTAAATTTATTTCTTTGATTTCTGAGTTTACTTTTTCCTCTTTGTTTTAAAGTTCGAGTTCCTTCTCCCTTTTAATATTGTTATTTTTAAAAATTTAGTTGACTTTGTAAACCGCTTTGATTGTATTTATTTATATAGATTTTTTTTTTTTTTGCTCACACCTTTTCAGTAGTAGCTCAAGATGAGTTATATTCAGGTATTCTGGATATTTCTCTGTCCCAGGAGGGCTCACAATCTAAATTTGTACCTGAGGCAATGGAGGGTTAAGTGACTTACCCAAGATCACAAGGAGCAGCAGTGGGATCTGAACTGGCTACCTCTGGATTGCAAGACCAGTGCTCTAACTACTAGGCCACTCCTGAATGAAGGGCAGTATATCAAAACTCAATAAACCAAACTAAACTAAACCTGGAAGTTAACCAGGATAAAATTAGGACAGCCTTTCAACAGGTTCAATATTCTAAAGTCCATACAATGATTCATAAGATCATAGACGGAGAGTCCCCTAGCTACATGAACGACCTAATCGACCTCCCAATCAGAAACAGATCAATGTCCTCACGTACATACCTCAATTTACACCTTCCTAACTGCAAAGGAATTAAATACAAAACCTCCTATGCAGTCCAGTTTCTCATTTTTGGGCAGCCAGCTTTGGAACGCATTACCAAGATCCATCTGTACAATTAACAATTATCTACCCTTTAGGAAAATGTTGAAGACACATCTCTTCAAGCAAGCTTACCCTAATGACCCAACGTAACCTCTTAAGCCCACCCACACATCTCCTGCTCTGAAGATGATTCCACCTTAAAACCGTGTCTCCCAAACTCTTATCCTCATACCTCAGTCTTCTCTTCTCCATCTCCCTACACCATACCCATTCCCAATTTCTTTCCGTTTGCCTATCATATCTGTTACCTTTCCATGTTCAATTCACATATTCCTAAACCTTACTATTACTATGTTTATTACAATTTATCAATTTCTCCTTACAATACTTTGTAATTCTGTTTACTATGTAAGCCGCATTGAATCTGCTGTGTGTGGGAAAGCGCGGGGTAAAAATGTAATAAATAAATAAACAAATGGTTTTACTGCGTTAACTGAACTGAGCTGGCCATGGCTGAATATTCAGCAGCAGTTAACCAGACAGTAGCACTGAATATCCTCTCTGACCACCAAAGCACTCAGGACTAAATTCTATATATGGCCCTGATAAAAATTTGCACCAAGTGCTATTCTATAAACTGCGCTCAGAGGTGGGTACCACTTATAGAATAGAATTTGACGCCAGGATCTGTGCCCCCAATTTTGGGTGCAAGGATTAACACCAACTGAAACCTGGTGTAAATTCTCATGCCTTAGGTGCCCTTTTACGAAGTGGGCTTACCGCTCGCTAAAAGGGAAGTACCGCTGGGCTACCACAGCAGCCCGGCATTAGTTCCCTCCCCCAGTGCACGCCATTTCCGGCACTGCCAAAATATTTCCATTTTTGTAGCGCCAGAGTATACCCGGTGGTACTCAGGCAGGTGCCACGCGCTGCCCGGTTACCACCAGGTTAGCACAGGAGCCTAAGGTGGCGGTAAGTTCTCCCCCCAAAATGGCCGTGTGGCAAGTGAACCACTTGCCGCAAGGCCATTTCTTTAAGAAAAGGGAAACCTGCCCTTTACCTGCTGTGTGAAAGGGGGCCTCGGCACACATCAAGAACACATGCTGATGCCAGCACAGGCACCCTTTTGCCACAGCTTTGTAAAAAGGACCCATAAATTAGGCACAGATTGCCTTATTCTGTAACACTGCACGCAAATTCATGGAACGCACCTGATTTGCCATGCTCCTCCCCTGGTCGCAACCCCTTTTCAGATCTGCGCATAAAATCACAGTGCCTAAAGATGAGCACGTAAATTTAAATAATGCCAATTAGTGCTGACAATTGATCATTAGCACCCAATTATTGGCACTAATTGATTCATTTGTCAATTAAATTGAACATGCAATTTTGAGCTCCATATATAAATTAGGGTGAAATGAATAGATTGGGAGTGGTCCCAGTGGTGATATTCAGTCTGTGAACCAGTTAAATGAGTGGATAAACTTAAGATAGCTGAAAGCTTGCCTTAATTTTATCTATTGAGTTAACAGCTAGTGCCTGGTTAATTTCTGGGTGCCACACAAACCAATCTTACAGTTCTCACATACTATTCTACAATTTTTATTTATTTTTATACATTTGTACCCTGCGCTTTCCCACTCATGGCAGGCTCAATGCGGCTTACATGGGGCAGTGGAGGGTTAAGTGACTTGCCGAGAGTCACAAAGAGCTGCCTGTGCCTGACGTAGGAATTGAACTCAGTCAAATTCAAAATTGACTACTCCCAGAAAAAGTCAATTTTTTGGACACCACTGTTCCATCAGCATTGGCTATATACAATATCTATATACAGGAAACCTACAGACAAATGCAGTTAACTCTACAACTCCAGCTTCCGCCCTCACATACAAAAGAATCCATTACACACAGCCAAGCCACAAGATACCACCATATCTGCTCTGACCCAGGGGACAGAGATAAATACCTCAAAATCCTGACTGAATCCTTCAAACAAAAAGGCTACAACCCCCAATAATCTTCAAAAATGTTGCCTCCTCCCTTCAAATACCAGGGCAAACCTATTGCAGTACAAAGAGAAGAAAGCCACCGGCAGAACCCCCCCTTGTAAAACCCAGAGCTAGAAAAATTGAGAAGAATCATAAAAGATTTGTAGCTACTACTCCAGGAGGATGAACTACTGAAAGAGATATTCCCATCCCCACCAGGGCTGATCTTCCGACAGCCACCCAACTTAAAACATAAACTAGTGAAAGCATGCTCCGATAGAAACTCAAAAAGAAGAGAATGGCACACATCCTTGCAATATATCCACTGCAAACTATGCCAACAGATTTCACAGGATCCCACAGTCATTCCCAAAGTAAAATATTCAACATAAAGGAATCCTTCACGTGCTCATCTTCCAATGTGGTATATATAATTCAATGTAAAAAGTGTGAAGAAGGATGCTATATGGAGAAAAAAGCCAGATGCTAAAGATGAGATTCATTTACAAAGATATCATATGAAACATTCCAGTGCAAACCAGGATGTCACCACTGTGGGACAGCACTTTACAAAACCAGAAATCCCGTATCAATGATTTATGGTGAGAATACCTAAATGAAACTTTAAGACAATCCAGGAACGTAAGACCTTTCAAGTCAGAATAATTAAATATTTTGACACCCACCAGACAGGACTTAACAAAGATATGGGTTTTTTTAGCCCATTATAAACCATAAATTCTACTGTTTGCCACCTTCTTATCTACCATTCATCTCTCCCTGTTTCTCACCTTACCCACCCCACCCACCAGGTTACTGACGTCAGACAGGGCGGGCGCAGCAGGAGAAGACGCGCCATCGCGAAGGCAGGCATCAGCTGATTCAGCTTTCTTCTTGCCCGTGCAGCGCCTTCGGACAGAGGAGAGAGGCGCTGCACGGGCCCGGTAAGAGGAAGGGGGGCCCGATGGAGGATGGGAATGGCGGCGACGATCCCAAAAGGGGCGGGGCACGGACGGAGGATGTCGGGAGGCGGAGCTGAGGTGAGAGAGTAGTGAGGAAGGGAGGGGGGCAGGGCTTCTAGAAGTTTGCTTTTTCGGGGTGGGGGGAGCGGCGGAAAGTGGGGAGCAGCGGGGGGGGGGGGGGGGGCAAGGCCGTCCGTACAGGACGCTCCTGATGAGTGCCCTTGCCCCCTCCCGATCCTTTTTTAATTTTTATTTTGATTGGGAGCCATGTGCTTGCGATTTGACTGTGTTTTGAACGTTTCTGGCATGCGCAGAGCAGCCAGCATAACGCTTGGCTGCTTTGCGCATGCTTTACGAGCGATTACCGACGGGGATTGTGCATCGTTCTTTCCAATACCGCACCAAACTTTTTGGGGCTGTGTTTTTGGAGCATGCTTCGTTATTGAAATTCGGTAAAGGTTTTAACGTTTCTGATTTTTTTTACGTTTGCTTGATGCATCTACCCCTTAATCCACTTTCTTAACCAGTTAGAGGACTGCATATTGCCGTTAACCACTTAAGTGCTGGATCTGTCCACACTCTGCCCCGGGCCACCCTTAACCTAGCTGGTTAATGCTTTCGCAGTCAGAGGCAGAGGGAGAGTGTGTATTGTTTGTTTTTTATGTTTGCCCATGAAAATCATTTTTAAAGGAGTGGTTAAAACCACAATTTAATGCAAAAAAAAAAAAAAACAAACAGTTATTTGGGGATACAGAATCCAAAGCATATATAAGGTAATGATGTATGGCCAGCAGGCACGAGACCTGAGGGTTTATCAAGCAATATGGCAGACTACACAGGGAAGGGTATAATCTGCAGAAAAAAAAAGGAAGTGCTAATACCTTTTTACAAATCATTGGTAAGCCTGCCTCTGTTGTGTTGTGCTCAGCTATGGGAGCAACATCGCCAAAGGATTTATGATAAGGTGCAGCATTCCAGATGAGGGTTATGAAGCTGATGTAGACCAGTGTTTCCCAACTTCTTCAAGTCAAATACCCCCTAAGTCGAACAAACTTCAACCTAGTCCTCATGAGTGCCAATCAGCAGATTCTTTGAAATGGGTATTCCAAAAACTGACATATTTTAATCAGGAAATAGAAAGTACAATTATTTTTTCTACCTTTGTTGTCATTTTAGGTTTCTAATTGTATTGGCCTGAGCTTTGGTTTCTGCTTTCCTCCATCTTTTCTCAAGTTTTGTTATTTTTCTCTCTCCTCCTTTTCCTTCAGCTTTCTTCAATTTATTTACTGCCTCTCTGTTCAGATTTAATTCCTTCTTATTATCCAGTCTTCAATTTCCCTCTTTTTACTGCATCTTCTTATATTTTTTCATCTCTTTCCCTCACCCTGGTTCTCCTATTCCTCTTATTCCCCAGTCTTTCACTAACTCTATCTTCTTCCACCTTTCCTTCCAGCACCTCCTCTTTTTCTCTCCCCACCTTCCATCCAGCATCTCGCCTTTCACTCTACCTCTCACCTTTCCCTACCACAGCGTCTTTGTTCCTCCCAGCCCTGCTGCTGCTGCTTCTCCAGACCAGAAGCAGCAAAACAACCTGAAGGACTACAATCTCCATGTGCGAGCTGTCAGCTCTGCTAGTCCACTGGTTCAAAACAGAAAGTTAACGCCAGAGGGGATGGGGGACGGCAGAGGTCAACAGTGCGCAAATGGAGACTACGGCCACTGCTACTGCTGGTCTTGAGAAACAACAGCAGTGGAGGGGGTGGCAACTGAAGAAAGGAGAGGAAGGTCTGCTACATACCCCCTGCTGACCGCCCTCGCGTAACCCCTTGGAATACACATACCGCATGTTGAGAACCTCTGATGGTATCTATCTATCCAACAGGAGATGAGGAAATTGAAGATATGACAGAGACTTTTAAGCTACTTGAAATGAATACAGATTGTAAGCCTTCTGAGCAGGGACCGTCCTTATTCGTTAATTGTACAGCGCTGCGTAACCCTTGTAGCACTCTAAAATGTTAAGTATAGTAGTAGTAGATGCGCAAGAGGCAGGCATTCCTCAGTAGAAAAGGAAGTCCTGCTTAGAGGAAATAGACTCAGGAAAAACATGAGGAAAACATTTCTCCACAGAAAGAGTATTAGGCACATGGAGCAGTTTCCCGTGGAAGGAATATCTATTCCCGTGAATGAATAGATACAGATGGCTGTGAGTGTAAATTTTAAGGGATTTGACGTTAGCGTCAGAACTTAGTACAGTGCTGGGCAGACTTCTACGGTCTGTGCCCTGAGAATTGGCAAGGACAAACCAAACTCGGGTATAAAGTATCGCATACCATGTAAAATGAGTTTAACATGTTGGGCAGACTGGATGGCCATACAGGTCTTTATCTGCCATCGTTTACTATGTTCTATGTAAAGGCAGTTTCGAATTCAGGCAAAGGACAAGCTTTGGGGGAACAGTTGTAAAGTTGTATCCATGGAAGAGCTACTATACTGCAGCTGGAAGGGTGAATGGCTACAGTAGACCAGTGCGGTAGTGAGGGCAAGCTGACACCCGGGGCGGGTTGCCGCTCCAGAGGGGGAGGGTGCGCCATGCTGCACCCGGGGGGGGGGGGGGGGGTGCAGCATGGCGCACCCTCCCCTCCGGAGGCGCACCCCCCGGAGCGCGTATTTACGAAGGAAAGCGACGAGGGGAAAGCGGCGAGGGATGGGCGGGAGGGCCGAACCGCCCCAAGTGCATGTCGCTGGGAGCTGTGTCGGCTCCGCTGGTTCCCTGCTCTCTCTGCCCTGAACAGGAAGTAACCTGTTCCGGGGCAGAGGGAGCAGGGAACCAGCGGAGCTGACACCCCCCAGCGGCGTGCACCCGGGCGGACCGCCCCACCTTCCTACGCCACTGCAGTAGACTGGTTTTTCGGTCTACTTTTCAGTGAGATACAAGAATGCATAAATAAATAAATTAGCTACCATCATACTCTGTGCTTTTATAGGTCCTGCTTTATGACAGGATCAGATACCTACGCTGCCTTTGGAATGTAGTTTGAATCCCGCATGATGTCTCTTGCAAGGCCAAAGTCACAAATCTTCACCAGTTTTCCTTCACAGATCAGGACATTTCTTGCAGCCAGATCACGGTGAACACACTGATAGGAGAAAAAAAAAAAGTGAGCTCCCTTTACTGTCAGCACTGAATGCAACCTTATCATGATATCACATTTCAAGCTTTAAAAGAACAGATCATGTTTCACCCTTGTTTCAGAAATGCCATTGGCTTCCCATCAAGCAAAGAGTCATTCATAAACTTCATACCCTTATGTTAAAGACTTTACAGCTGGGCTTTCCTGATTATTTGGCTAATCTTACAATTCCATACTCACCCATACGTTTATTATGATCACTCAATGATTGCCGTTTAGTTTTGCCAAATTCCAATAGAATTCAATAGACACTGTGCCTTTTGCTTCATTGCCCCTGATTATTGGAACTCCCTCCCTCAAGATACTGTATATGTGCAGAGCTATCTTTTAAAAAGTTTAAGTCCATGTTAAAGACTTGGCTATTCTGTCAGGCTTTTAATCTCTCAAATTAGTCACTTGTAGATTATTGCTGCTGGTTTAAAACCCTAATCCCTCTCTCATCTTCGGTCTTTCTTGGTATGACTAGGTACTGGCAATACCTGTTTGAATGCTTACTACTTTCCTATCAGAACATTGCTGTTCCTTCATTTTTCTATTATTTTTGCTGTTGTTTTAGATTGTAAACCGCCTAGTTCTTCATGTTAGTTAAGGTGGTATAGCAAGTTACTGTAAATAAATAAATAAATAAAGGAATAATTAACTAATGGTTAGCACACTGAAGGGCCCTTTTACAAAGGCGCATAAGGCGCAACTTGCATGGAGTGCATGCCAAATGAGACTACTGCCAGGCTAACGCGCCTCCCTGGCGGTATTTTCAGATTTGGGGCATGCCTATACCACCTGGAAGATTATTTATTTATTTCCTCCAAGTGCGTCATTTCGGCACTTGACGCATGGTGACTGGTCACTGAGCGAGTCCTTACCGCTAGATCAATGGGTAGCGTTAAGGGCTCAGGAACAGTTTTAGGCGCACGCTGGTTTCAGTTTTACTGCATTCCTTTTTCCTGTCCCATTAAAAAAAAAGCCCTTTTGCAGATGCAGATAAAAACTGGCCCAGCGCGTGCCCAATACATGTGCCTACACTACCACAGGCCATTTTTTACCATGGCTTAGTAAACAAGTCCAAGAGTAGGGTGAACCAACTCTGCAGCCGAATGGGTAGTTTACCAATCTTTATTAGGCACCACTCAATTTTGGCAGGTTTGACAGTGACTTTATAGATACCACAGCATTCGTAGTGGTATAGGTTTTGGTATTTTACTGTTTCGTTTCTGCACCAACTCATACTATTTTGCCCTTCTAGAGTATTTGAGCCCTGAAGCAGATGGGTGTTGCTCGTCAAAACACGGGCCCTGTGTTAGGTCTGCGAAAGAGTGGTGCCTAATGAAAGATTTATAAACTACCCAGATTTTCAGAAAGATTTGATAAAGTTCCTCATGAAGACTCTAGAGAAAATTAAAGAGTCATGGGATAGGAGTCAATGTGCTGGTGTGGGATTTGGAATTGGGTACTGGACAGAAAACAGAGGATAGGGTTATATGGTCATTTCTCTCAATGAAGGGGGGTGAACAATGGAGTAACACATGGATCAGTACTGGGACCTGTGCTATTTAACATATCTATAAACGGCAAGTGAGGTGGATTAAATTTGTAGATGACACAAAACTGTGAAATATAGCAGGAAGACCTTAGGAAATTGGGAGACTGGGCATCCAAATGGCAGATGACATTAATGTGGATAAATGCAAGGGGATGCACATTGGAAAGAATAATCTGAATCATAGTTACCTGATGCTAAGGTCCTACCTTGGGGTCAGCAACCAGAAAATGATCTAGATGTCGTGTAGATAATACGCTGAAACTTTCGACTTAATATAAGGCAGTGGCCAAAAGAGCAAACAGGATGCTAGGAATTATTAGGAAAAGGATGGTGAATAAGACTGAAAATACTAATGCCTCTGTATCACACATGGTGCGACCTCATCTTGAGTACTGCGTTCAGTTTCTGGTCACCATATCTCAAACAAGATATGCAGAATTAGAAAAGGTTCAAAGAGGAGCGACCAACATGATAAGGAGATGGAACTCCTCTCATATGAGGAAGGCTAAAGAGGTTAGGGCTCTTCAGCTTGGAAAACAGACAAATGAGGGAAGTTATGATTGAGGTCTACAAAAACCTGAGTGGTGTAGAACGAGTAGAAGTAATTGATTTTTACTCATTCAAAAGTACAAAGACTAGGGGACACTCAAAGAAGTTACATGGAAATATTTTTAAAACAAATAGGAGGAAATATTTTCTCACTCAACGAATAGTTAAGCTCTGGAACTTTTTGCCAGAGGATTTAGTAACAGTTTGGACAAGTTCCTGGAAACAGACATGGGGAAGCTACTGCTTGCCCTGGGATTGGCAGCATGGAGTGTTGCCATAATTTGGCTACTGTTGGAAACAGGATACGGGCTAGATGGACCATTGGTCTGACCCAGTATGGCTACTCTTATGTTCTTATGTATCCATTCGGCTGCGAGAGTCTTTTTGGTTCACCCCTACTCTTGGACTTGCCTGCATATCTTATAAAATATACATGTACATATCAACTCCACTTCTGTTTTGCCAAGCTCTGCCCCAGGAATGCCTACATATGAGCCGTGTAAACGTATGTGCAATATTTCCATACGTGTACTTTTTATGCATGAATATGGCCATGGAATTGTATAAAAAGCCCTTTACACATGTGCAACAGGCTTTACATGTGAAGATCTTTTCTAAAAGCACCTCTTTATGGGTCATTTTTAAAGTTTATATGGCACAAGTACAAGTATGCAAGCAATGTCATTCTGCTTATATTTTTTACCAATGACTATATTTGGATCTATGCGCATACTTTTGGAATTTCAAAATTATGCAAGTAAAATGTTTCAAAATGTTGTGTATTCCAAAAAAACAGTCTAAATGTTTGCATGGACTTTTCAGGAAGCAATTTTTAAAGGGAAAGTAAGTGCCCATACTAAGGGGTCCTTTTACTAAGATACACTAACAGATTTAGCTGCAAAGTAGTAAATTTAAATGAATCGGAAGAAAATATTTCTTCACTCAACATGTAATTAAACTCTGGAATTCATTGCCAGAGAATGTAGTAAAATCAGTTAGCTTAGCGGGGTTTAGAAAAGGTTGGCTGGCTATGTAAAGGAAAAGTCCGTTGACCATTATAAAAATGGACTTGGGGAAAATCCACTGATTATTTCTAGAATAAGCAGCATAAAATGTATTGTACTTTTTTGGGATTTTGCCAGGTACTTGTGACCTGGACTGGTCACTGTTGGAAACAGATTGCTGGGCTTGATGGACCTTTGGTCTATCCCAGTATGGCAATACTTATGTACATATGTACTTATATATGTATGAGAATGCTGAGATGATGTGTACTCACATTTTGGAAGCCAGGAACTCCATCCCATTAGCCACGTGGTAGCTGAACCCAACAAGATCCATAAAGCTAAGGAGAGGAGATTCATTTATTAGGATGGCGTTACTGGTCCTTTCTGTGAGCTGGACAAGAAGAGAGAACAAGGTCAATTATGTACATGTGAAGCCTCATTTTTCATAAGAGGTCTAGGTAGGAATTGGGATGCCTCAGTCGGGATATTCACAATTCAATATTCAATGTGATTTCACCATGCAGGAAAGACTTCTGTCTGGATAAATTGCTTTGCAGGCAGCCACTAGGGGCAGGATCAAGTGAGTTCACTTCTGTCCCCATTGCTCCACGGGACCACCAAGGACTTCAGGCAGGCCTGGGAGGGGGGCTATCCTGAGTTGGAGGTGGTGGTGGAAGTGGAAGGGGGTATAGAACTGCAAGGGGTGGGATCGGGTTGGGGAGCTATGGACTTCTTCGTAGGGGGAGTAGGAGGGAGATTAGAAGGAAACTAAATACTTTTTTTAAATGTAGGTCCTAGCCAATATTCAGCCAGAGCCCTTATAAGACAATTATGCGAGCCCTGGCTGAATATCGACTGGAACCGGCATAAACTCTGGTTGCCATCACTCTGTCAAGTAGGTCCAGATATTGAATGCTGGTGCCCAGACATAGCCTGGCACTGAATATCTGGGGCTGGTCAGTGTATAAAATAAGAACTAACTGCCACGGCTGAATATTAATCCCCATGGTGAACTGCCACACCAGCAAATACCTCCTTAATGAGTTTGGAAACTGCTTTACTCCAAGCTCAGTCTTATAGAGGTGTTTGCCAATAATCTACCTGAGTTGCAGAGTTTTCAAGTCTCTGTGAATCAGTGGGGTAGCTACAAGAGGGCCCTGAGGCTTGGGACCCCCACTTTCAGCTCAGGCTCCCTCCAAAGCTGTATCATCCACTCAATGGTTGGTGGAGATGCCGAAGCCCTGTCAAGGAAATTCACTGCCCAAACTGCCCTATTCCTCTTCATGCTGCTTCATAAATGAAGAAGTCAGCGGTGTGCTTCTACTGCTGACGCCAGCATGCTCGGGGAGTGCTGGCATTGACAGCTGGAGGCATTCTGCCGACTTCCTTGCACCTGAGGCAGCATGAGGGGAAGGGGGCGGCGTGGTCAGTGGATTTCTTCAGCCAGCAAAGGAATGATAATTAATGCAGTGGGGAGGGGGAGGCTCCCCCAGTTCACCCCTGCCCCCCCTCTAAAATGGCCTGCTGGCTACACCCCTGCTATGAGGGAGACTCATATCCTTCTGGCACTTAGGACTACATCCAATAAATGGCATCTACAAAATCAGCGCAAAAAAATAATAATTGCGCATAGCACCAGGAACTACAACTACTTTTTGGCGTGACCAACAATATCCTGGTGGAAATACCCGTGTCTAAATTAGGCATAGATCACCTTTACTCAAAGTAAGCATAAACTGCGGGCATTCCACTGATCTGCCCATGACCCTCACATGGCAGTACCTCCTTTATGGATCCGCACATAAAATGTATGCGTGGATCTGGTCGTGTAAATTTATGTGTATGCATTTTAATTAATGCCAATTAGCACTGGTAATTGTCAGCAGTCAATTATCAACACTAGTTGGCTCATTATTCAATTAAATTGTGCCCAAATTTGCATGCATAATTTTTAGTGACTTTTATAGACTTTGGGGGAATAGTAACATAGTAATTGTCGGCAGATAAAGACCTGCACAGGCCATCCAATCTCCACAGAATTGAATCTGGCATTCTGCAGAGGTTCTACTTTTTCATGATTAAACACTGGCATCAAAACAGGGCAGTTGGCAACTTGCCTTCCAACCTCATGTAATAAGAACTGGACACTGGGGTTGTAGAGAGTCCTAAAAAGTCCAAAGATTCTTGCATGTTGTTTAGCTGTATAACACAGATAAAACCACTCAAAGTTAAGGGTGACCACGCCTCCCTGTGGCAGCAACAGTAACTGCAGTCAGGACCAGAATAATGGTGGCCAACTCTGGAATGGTTTATGGGTTTTAATTTTAATTTTTTATTTATGAAATTTGAATTTATGTGCATTACAACACATGCACAAATGAAAATAAGAAAATAATAAAAACAAAGCAAAAATGATCTCAAACAACCTATAGTTATTAGTCCACAAGTAGCGGATCCAAGATCAGAAATAAAATTAAAGGAAAAATGTTCCAGATAAACCAGAAATATTTCATATAGCAGTGTGCAAGAGAGTTCAAACTAGCTGGTGGAGGCAGATAACATTCTACTTAACATTGCCATTATTAGATTGAGGAACTTTCCCTAGAAACTAAAAAAAAATCAATCAATGCTTAGGCTCAAAAAATAGGAATTAGCAGAATCTCAAGTAATAAAACATTTACATAGAATTCTCAAAGAATAGGTTGCTGCAAGAGCCAAGACTTGAGGCCACAAGGCCAAAAAGTCCTTCCTCATTTTCTGGGTCTCACTGCATGTTAGGAAAACCACATCCATTTTCCTGAAGTATGAACGTAAGATTATTTCCATCAAGTTGAAGTGCAAATGTGATCAATGTTCTTTTTTCAGTCACAACTTCAAGAGAGCTTTCTAAAAAGCTCTCAATTCCATAGTCTCATGAGATCATTCTTCCAAAGCTTTAACTCTTGATGACAAAGAGATATAATGAGTCTTAGTTACTGGTGGTAAATTATTACTAGGACCAGTGCATTTTTTCTAGCGAAAAAGGTGCCGGTACTCAAATGCCAGGCCACCCTTCAGGGATGGGGGTGATCACTGAGGGACCCACCCCACAATAATCAGGCCCCCTGCAAACAGTCACAGAATCTATGACAAGGCAGAATTGGTGTGTAGAGCCTGAGCTTTTTCATTAAAATACGAGGACCATAGATCAATTTTAGTAGACAATGGAAAAGATGCTGGTACTCAGTACCCCCTCAAAAAAAGCCCTGACTAGGACACTCCAAATCCTCCATTAAATATTTCTGTAATATAACCATTGGGTTTATCACCAGAGACTTAGGAAAGTTTAGAAAGTGAAGATTCAAAACTTTACTGAGGTTCTCCAATTGCTCATATTTCTTGACCAAACCAGCTTGCACAGTAGTATAAATTTTAGTTGTCGACTGAAGATCTTTAAATTCCATCTCCTACTTACTAACTTGTGAGACGTGCTGAGATTGAATCACCACTTTTTCTCAAAGAAGTGCACTAACTCTGCCTAAATCCTCAGAAACCTTAGCAGAAAAATGATGATAAAGAATGCTCCAAGACCTCAATGGCCTCCCTTAATGCAGCAAAGGTACCTATAGCCATAGAACTCAATCCAGCTCTAGCTAATGCTCCTCCATTTGCTCCCTCACTGGTTCTTCCAGCTACTTTCAAGAGGGGGGTAGAAAATGCTGCCGGGTCTCCCTCGATGACAGCATAGGAGCCAACATTTCAAAATTATTGGGGTGCTAAGCCCAGTGGAAATAACCCCTCCCTGGACACATTCAATGAATATTCTCTACATTGGGGGTGCTCAAGCACCCACAGCACCCACAGAGTCGGCTCCTATGGATGACAGGGAGATGCACATCACCACTCTTTGTGTCTGCCTGCATGTCCTACAGCAGGAAGGAGAAGCTGCTGAGTCGAGGGGGGGGGGGGTACTCGCTCTTCGTGGCTCAAAGAAACCTCATTTGCACTCCTCTCCGATGGAAATGGAAATGCCGAAGAGAAACACCCGCTCACTGGAGCAATTCCATATGACTCCAGCGTCGGCTGGAGCAAGGCTATCATCATACCGGAGGCAGGAGGAATTCCTCTGGTCTTAGGCCATCTCTTCTACCCCATAACACCAGGAAAGATTCCAGTCAGTACTTAGAAGAGAGTCGTTCAAATGCTACTGGCCTATGGCGCCATCTTGGATCCATAAATACCATTTATTGTTTAATTTATTGATAGCCTGTTTAATCCAAGATGGACTACAATCACAACATACATAAATCAACAAATAAATTATAAAAATGTTACATAAACTCAAACATGTCAATTCCAGACAAGATGCTGTACAGTGAAAATCCCTCTGTTCAAGACACATATTTAACATTGTCCAACCAAAACATT
Organism: Microcaecilia unicolor; assembly: GCF_901765095.1. Taxonomy (NCBI): domain Eukaryota; kingdom Metazoa; phylum Chordata; class Amphibia; order Gymnophiona; family Siphonopidae; genus Microcaecilia; species Microcaecilia unicolor. The sequence goes on from NW_021963860.1 coordinate 24,458, forward strand.
CTAGGCTCCTTTACAAAGCCACATTAGCAATTCTGACATGGTAAATGCGACAAAGCCCATTCAGTTCCTATGGTCCTCATTGCATTTGCTGTGCTGGAATTGCTAGCACAGCTTTGTAAAAGGAGCCCTCTATCTCAGCCTCCGCTATCCTATTCAAATCATATGCTTATTTGTTTAGCTTGTACCATAAGGTAACAAAGGGGCCCTTTTACTAAGCTGCGCAGTTTACCGCCTGGCTACCGCGTGTCTCGGACGGTAATTTCGTTTTCTATGCGCGTCTGCTATGTGCACTAGAAAATAATTTTTACTTTCCTGTGCCTGGCAGAAACCAGGTGGTAATCATTAGTCTACGTGCGTAAATGATTACCACATAGTTACCACATGACACCTTACCACTAACTTAATAGGTGGAGGTAAGGTCCTCAGACCCAAAATGTACGCGTGCCAATTTTTATTTTGTCACACGTCCATTTTCGGCAAAAATAATAAAAAGGTCTTTTTTACAGGCGTGCTGAAAAATGGATCTGCATGCACCCAAAGCATTTGCCTTCACTAGCGCAGCCCATTTTCAGCATACCTTAGTAAAAGGATTCCATAAACAAGTAGCTCTTTAGCTGCCTCTTAAAGGTGGGTGTATTGACCTGTGTTCTGAAATAAAATGGCAACTCATTCCATTCACAAGGTCCTGCAATTGTAAAAGTGCTGTTTCTTGAGTCTTCAAACCTTATTCTATACAAGAAAGAATGGTAAAAGAAAAGTGCGTTCTCTGATTGGAGCAAGTTACCTGCTTCATAAATTTTTAGTGCTGTTGCTAAATAGTGTTCTGACTCATTAAGTAGACTTCCGTAAATTACTAAAGACTAAATTGTTCAAAGAGACGTACCTAAAAGATCCTTCATAATGACCAGACATCAAAACCTTACCAATTCAAGTTAACATTGAACTCTTTTATTTGTTAACTTTATTCACATGACTACTGTTGAATGTTTTTACATCTACCCTTGACCATTAATGCCTGAAGTGAACTACATATCTACTTCTTATAACTTATCTTATATTTTCTGTACTGAAATGCAATAATACTCTGTATTTCTCATTCCGGAACGGCGATCGCCATTACGGCATAATGTAAGCCACATTGAGCCTGCAAATAGGTGGGAAAATGTGGGATACAAATGCTGCAAATAAATAAATAAATATTTTAAACCTAATCCAGGACACCATAAAAACCAATGAAACATGATAAGATATGGAATAACATGCCAGAAATGAGAATCTGTGGCTCTGAAACTGGTCAGGCACACAAGTGGGTGTCTCCGAAGCTAAGGGCTGCTCAACCGTTCGTACTGGTCACAATTTTTAGAGCAACCCACGCTGACAGAATGAGAGTTGTTAGTTCAAAAGAACAGATTGGCCAGAACGACTTGATCAACAGCACTATTGTTATATTTGTAAACCGCTGTGACGGATTGTCCAAACAGCGATATATCAAGCAAACTAAACTGTCTGCTGCTGAAGCTTGATCCAGGCAGAATTGGGAAGCAAAGGTATGGAGTGAGGGAGGGAGTCATTGCTTTGCAGACGGTAACAAATGATGCAGACTTTAGCAGAGCTACAGTGGCTACATTAGCTGCGATCTGAAGAGACTTCACTCTAGAGTTGAGAGGAGCATCCTTTGGTTGACAACAGAACTGGATGAAGAAAGTGAGCTAGATTCCTCACGGTACCCGGTCAAAATAGCCCCGACAAAAAAAGCTTCAAACAAAAAAAGTTCCTGACATAATAGCCCCTGACATAACAGCCACGGTGAAAATGGCCAGCCCACAATATAGCCCTTGACAAATTAGCCCCCTGACAAAAGAGCCTGATCAGGCTGTCCAGTATATGGCACTGCATTTTTCTAGGGGGCTATTTGTTAAGGGGGCTATTTTGTCAAGGGTTATTTTGTGGGAGGGGCCATTTTGTCAAGGGCTATTTTGTCAGGACTACTATGTCAGGGTGCTATTGCTCACATTCTTAATGCGACTGCTGCACCAGACCTATTGGGATCAAATGAGGCAACAACTGCATAGACCTTCTGATCAGCTCAGTCCATTTAAGGTAGTAGGCAAGAGCAAGCTTACAGTCCAGAGTGTAAAGAGCTCTTTGTTCAGCGTACGAACATCGCTTGGCCATACAATCACTTTTCTTACTTGATCCAACTTGGAAGAGCACCTTTCTTTGCTTTGGCTCCTTCACTTCTCAACCTTTATAGAAATCTGCCTGGAAAACTCACTTTTTCACTCAAGCTTACTTGAGCCAGGTGAGGAAACTATGGGGCTCATTTTCAAAGCATTTAGACTTACCAAGTTCTACAGGTTATTTCGTAAGTAACTTCGTAAGTCTAAGGGGGTCTTTTACAAAGGCACGCTCGTGTTTTTAGCCCATGCTAATGATTAGCGTGTGCTAAACACTAGAGACACCCATAGGAAGATATGTGTGCTAAAAGTGCTAGTGTGCTTTTCTAAAGGACCCCTAATTAATAATGTTGGATTCCACATGTAGATGGCCTGGATTAAGTTCTCCTGTTGTGTTCAAATGTCTTTATTAAATTTTAACAGAACAACAATGAACAGTTTAAAATATAGGAAATCAATACAATGAATTAACAGAAGATCAGAAACTAAGGTCGGACACTGGGCACATGGACATCAGACTGCCCATCTCTACCTTTACAGTTTGGAAACTGTTGTGAGTCAGGAGGTCTCTGTAAGAAGGGCTTCTGATTCTAGACCTGTTAGCTGTGTTTAAGTGGGTGATTTAATCAAGCTTAATTCAGATGAAAAGAGGCAGTGTAATATGATATTTTGTTCACTTAACTAGGGGATCTTATCTCTCAGGATGAAGTTTGGGGTAGCAACGCTGTGCAGTGATTCTTCCACTACAACTAGATGGAGGCCAATTAAGATGTCACAAAGCATGGTTGGGTGTTGAACAGAATTTAATGAAAGCCATCTCCTGTATCCCCTTACCTGAAGGGGAGTAGCTCTCCAGTTCATAGGGTGTTCCATAATTGGAGGGCTCAATGTCAGCATACTTGACTTCTCCCTTCATATCTAACATGGGGACATAGTCCACTTCATCTTTGGTCATGTCCATGTAGCCCCCATCGCTCTCCACTGACAAAGAGGTGTGACTGCAAAGGAGAGAAAGAATTATTGAACATAAATGCCAATCACAGGATTATGGATACAGTAAGACGGAAGCTTAGCCTTTTAAACTCTCCTGGAATTAAATACATGGCTCTAGTGATATCTATTTTAAAGTATTCCTGGGATGCTTGAGTTTGCAGACTGGATTAACCATACTCAGGTATGCCAGTTAATAAATTAACAGAAGGAAGTAAAGGTCTAAACTAACCTGACACTTAGTTTTCCTCTTGTCACATTAAAAGATCAGTGCTAGACAGGGCCCGCATTAGAGGGAAGTAAGCAGGGCAATTGCCCTGGGCCCACATGCCACAGGGGACTCCTTGATTACTCAAACTGAAGGAGATAAGATGTAGCCTGTAGGTAGGCTTTGGAGCCCCTTCACTAGTTTCTGCCCTGGGCCCCTGCATGTGTAATACTGGTCCTTACTAGTCCATATTCTTCCTCTAGCATGAAAAGCAGTTTTTAAATAACATCAGGTGAGAACCACATTCCCAGACCTCAAATGAGGATGGCATGATTCCATAGATGATCAAAATACATGAGTAAAAACATGATGAAAGTCAGTACCTTTGCATTCTCTTCTCACTGGAGGAATTGCTGTATATTTCATTATCTTTCCTCCCCTTGTCACTGAAATATTGTAGGAAGGTGTGTTTGTTCCTGTGCAAATAATCTACAAGGTCTCCATATCGACAGTATTCAGTTATAATGTAGGTAGGGCCTTTGTGGAAAAAAAAGAAATAGTTTATTTTTTAATAAGATTAAAAAAAAAAAAAAACATGTAGTCTAAAAAGAGAATAAAAGAAGAAATGGAAATTACCATCCAGAAACAAAAGGAAAACAGTACAATCCATAAAGCCAACATTACACAAAGGGAAGGACACAAATAAAAACCATCAATGCAATCATTAAAGAATAACATGGGTCTATAAACAAACCAATTTCATCCAGCCCATTACCATTTCAAAACTCCAATCCTCAATCCCCACTATCCCCATAAATCAGAAGAAAAAAGTGAACATTCATTTCTTTCTTTCCAAAAGAAATTTTTCAAAGTGTGCAGGATTCAGGAAAGAGTATATGCTATATTGAAACTATGATAAACATTTATAGGTGAACCTTAAAAACAGGTAGTCCCTAGCAGTGGTGTAGCTACAGGGGGCCTTGGGGGCCTGGGCCCCCCAAATTGGATCCTGGACTATTGGTTTGGCTGGTGGGGGTCCCCAAGCCTCACCAACTGAAGCCTTTCTTCAGCTCTGTTCTCTGCGCATTGCCTGCACGTGACATGAGAGGAAGCAGGGCAGGCAATGCGCAGAGAACAGTGCTGGAGGGGGTTGGGGACCCCTGGCAGCCAAGGTGCGTGGGGTTGCAGCAGGAACTATGCCCCCCCAACTTTGTGCTCCGGACCCCCAAACTTTGAGGTCTGGCTATGCCCCTGGTCCCTAGAGCCAAAACTTGAGGCTTCAAAACAAGAAAAGTCTTCCTCCACAGCTGGATAGGATGTGACACATCTGAAAACACCTGCACCCTTTGGTCACAAAATAAAGTATTTTAATTCTTAAAGTATTAAGAAATAGTTTTGATTGAATCAGATTTTAGACATATTTAATATCTCATGGAGAACAGACATTTGTACTGTTTTACTGGTATATAAAATTCTAAATAGACACAGAAGCCTTTATCTGCAAACTGTTCTACACCATTGATGCCACAGTCTTTGGCATGAGGACACAAGGTTGTGGTTCAGCATGATGGACCGGAACAGGTAGGGGTGTAGCCAGACAACAGATTTGGGTGGGCCTAGGTAAGTAGTGGGTGGGCACCAAGTGTTCTCCCTCCCTCCCAACCACCACCCAAAAAAAATCTCAGCGGGCGGGAAAACGCTTCTTTCCACCTTGGCAGTCTGCAGCAGGCATGCATTGAAAACTGAGCATCCACAGGTGCCAGTAGCGTTTTCGTTACCATCAGGGGGAAGTCTTCAGCTGGCCGAGCTTGGGATCCTCACCAGCTACCGCTAAATGTATGCTACTGTTGGGTGGGCCTGAGCCCTAAATGAGTGGGCCCCAGCCCACCCCGGCCCACCTGTAGCTACGCCACTGGAACAGGATACAGAACAATAGTGACAATGCAGGAGTGGTGAAGCAATGTAAGAAGGTACTGCAGCTGCCCTCCTGTAGCACTGGTTGGTGAGATCATACTCTACCTCCTTTGGTGCATGCTGCTAGCAAGTTCACAATATTTAGGTGAGGGCCCAAATGGCTCATGATTTTCAGCTCAGACATCAAGGCTTGTTTCTCACTGGTCCTTGCGGTAGCTAGAAAAATATCGAAAACATGGAAAAGTAAATCCCATAATACTTGCAGTTGGAAGATGATGAGCAACCAATATGGTTCCTGAGAAGCTCTGATTAGTATTAACACAGGAGAGCTTATCAATAATCCTCCTGATACTCGGCCTCCAGCGGTGAGCGTTTTGTTGCCCGATGCCAGCATTATTCCGGATATTTAATGGTGGGCCCTGTTTTGGCTTCGGCATTGAATATCCTTTTTTTTTTTTTGAGCCAGCTAACACATAGCCAGTTAAGTCAATATTCCGCCCCTGACCGCATAAGCCCAACTGCTTAAAGATAGGACTGCTATTTGTGAAGCCCGGTTTAAGGGGGTTTCTTATGCGGAGAGCGGCTGAATATTGGCACTTAATCTGCCTCTGCCTCTGGAATGCCCACGAGTTAGTCGCTTTTGAATTCAGTTAAGTACTGCTGAAAATGCACAGATAGCCATGAACAAGTGATTTAACCAGTTGGCATCTGTTTCTGGCCTATTAAATCGTTTTGAATATCGGCCAGAAGGTCTATTTACATGCTTGATAAGAACAAACAATGAAGCGTATCTTTGAAGATATTTAGTACAAGCTGCTGTGGAAGAGGAAAAAATATTGAGCCAAGTCTGACCCCTGCAGGTCACAGATATGAGGCTCCTATTTACAATGAGGCCGATATTCAGACTGCAGGAGTTAGCCTGGCTAACTCCTGTGGTCAGCACTAAAACAGGATTTATTTATTTATTTATTTATTATGCTTTATTTACCACGTTTTTTTAAAATTCTTATTTAATCAAACATGAGCAGTAAAAATATTCAAATAACAATACAAAGTATGGCATATAGTATACTACTTACAATGTCAAACAATATGCAATAGAACATTTTAATTGACAGTGAAGGGTATAAGCAAAGATGGAACATACAGATAGGTAAGAGAGTAAGAGGAGTTAGAAAGTAAGGTGATTGATTTAAAGAAAGTTGCACATGAGGTCAGAGAGATGGTTAAATATTATCTCAGCTAGGGTAGGAGTGGATAAACATGTCCTGCTGAAGTATGCGCAACCCGTGTCACTCCTTGTGTGTGTGAGTCAGACTAACAAGTTAGGATATTCAATGCTGGGCTGTTTCCAGTGACCAGCATAGAATATCTGGTTTAATTTTGGCTAGTTAGATTTTGACTGGCCAAGCTGATATTCAGCACTGGCCAGTCAAAGTCAAACTGGCCAAAGAGAGGATAGCCTTGCACTCAGCCAAATATGGCCACTAAAATTAAGTGGTTTGCCCATGAAGAAGCCCTGTGGTGGTGAAACGGGTCCGTTGGGCAGGGAAGCCTGATGGCGACTGCTTTGCAGCTAAGTGATGTTTAACATTATGGGCAATGTAGCTTTTGATATTTAATATTTGATATTTAATACTTGATTTGTTTGTTACAAAATTTGAGCACATAGGAGGATGGTGAGAAAGTGACCAGTGATTGATTTGCAGTGACGCTCATGTAGAGCACAACTTGTTCAGCATTATTGCTGTATGTCACTTATCTGAGGTCCTTTCCACTTTTCCTTATCACTGTTTTTGAACAGGGTTCCCATTCATATAAACCCGCTCTTTTCTTGTTTGATACACTAAATTAAGTGGCCATGCGCCAAAAATCGGCAGATAACTGATTATATCACCTGATATAACCGGCTATCTGCTAACCACTAACTAGCAATATGTTAAAGCGAAAAGCAATTTAAAAGGGGAAAAATAAAACAGAGAAGAGCTTGGAAACTTACATTTTAACATTTTAACAGCCACTTTCATAGTTGACTGGGAATGACTTAAACCGTGGGCTGTAGCTTCAACAACTCTACCGAAGGCTCCAGAGCCAAGGGTTCGACCTGAGTTAATGAAAAAAATAATAATATACGGCATTTGAACATACTTTTATATTTTTTCTCTTTCAAAAACTGTACTAGACATTAATGAAAAATGCTGCAAAGCCACAACATGCTATTCTAGCTCCACTGAATGTTATATTTCACAAAATATTATAAACTGCAGCAAAAGGAAAGTGAGGTCTAAAACAGAGTCCAAGATGTAAGGATCACATCAATTTATCACAAAAAGTAGTAAAAACAGTCATATGCACCTAGATTCTATATATGATGCCTAAAAAAATCAACACTGAAAAATATCTTCTTAAGCGGTATTCCATAAGCCATGCCTAAGGTTCAGTGCAGTTTATAGAATAAATGCTTAAGTAGAGAGACCATGTGTAAATTTAGGTGCTGCCCATGTGTAACTCAAAACTACTACTACTATTACTTATCATTTCTATAGCGCAACTAGACGTACGCAGTGCTGTACACTTGAACATGAAGAGAAATTCCCTGCGTGACAGAGTTTACAATCTAATTAGGACAGACAAACAGGACAAACAAGAGATACAGGAATATTAAAGTGAGGATGATAAAATAAGGGTTCTGAACCTGTATTACCCTGAAACATCCATGACCCTCCCATTTCCATGCCCCCCTTTATGGACTGCATGTTAGTCCCAATTAAATCAAATTAATGCCAATAACTGCATGTTAAAAAGCCAATCATTGGCACTAATTGGCTTGTTATTCTATTAAATTGTGTGTGCAAATTGGGGCCGCACCTAAATTTGCACACATAAATTTTGATGACCTTTTGTTATGATTGGGGTCTGAACCCCTCTCAAACTTACCTCTTTCCTGGGGGTCAGCTTCTTAGCTGGCTTCTGTTTCTTTTCTCTGTCCTTTCTGAGCTGGCTCTGTGTCTCTGTGCTGGCAGCTTCCAGCAGCATGGCTCTAATTGTTTCACTACACTGCACCTGTGGGTATGTTGTCTGAGTTGCTCTAACTCTCTTTGGGTGTACTGGCTTCAGTGTTTCACGGTTTTGCATTGGTGTGGGTTGGGCCTCTCTGGGTCAGTGTGCTTTTGCCTAGGTCTAGGGAGTGTGACATCATCAGGGAGGGCCTTGATAAGGAAGTGGGTTCTTTCCTTCAGGGCCTTTGCAACAGTGGTGTTTGCTGTAGGTAGGGTGGTGCAGTGTGCACTTCTGACGTTGTGTCTAGTTTCCCTGCTTGCTTTTGCTAAGGGCCAGGTTAGTGTTAGTGCAGTGTGCACTGGTGACTGTGTGTTTAGCTTTCCTGCTTTTCCCTTTTGGTTCCCTTCTGTTCCCTCTTGGTTTTGGTAGCATTGCTGTATGTAGGGCTTTGGAAGCTCTGTTGTTGATAGAAGTACTTCAGGGTTTGGTGTTGTTAGGAACACTGCAGAGTTTGCTGTTAGAAGTACTTCTGGTGTTTGTGCTATTAGGAGCATTGCAGTCTTTGCTGTTGGTGTTTGGTGCTTTAGAAGCACTTTTGGCTTATGTGTTAGCTTCCCTCCTTGTGGCTCCCCTGTCTTCCCTTTTAGTGCTAGGAGCTCTTCTGGTTGCTTGCCAGAGTAGTGCTTAGGAAGCACCTTGTTAGTTGTATCTAGCTTGCTAGAGCAGTGCTTAGGTAGCTGGTTTAGTTTTGTGTTTAGCTTATTAGTGTAAAGCTCTGCTTGTAGCTTGGTGCTTAGTAGCACCTGTTTAGCTTGTATTTAGTACCCTGCTCTGTTAGTTTAGGGCTTAGGAAGTCCCTTTCTTGAGCAGGGATTAGGAGCTCCTGTTTTAGTATAGGGCTTAGGAAGTCCTTTGTCAGTTTACTGTTAGGAACACTCCTGCTAGTTTAGGGTTAGGAGCACTTCTGTTTCCAGTCCTGGTCCCTATGTCATCCGGTATCCAGTAAGTCCTGTCGGCTACTCGAACCCAGGAGCTCAACTCTTGGGGGGCTTAGTAGCTAAGTACAGGTGAAGCTGTTGGACCAGTCCAGTGTGCTCCAGGCCCGTGTTCCGGTCCTGTGTCCGCCAGTCCGGGGGACCAGTCCAGGGTGTTCCAGTCTGGTGTGCTCCAGTCCAGTGTGTTCCGGTCCGGTGTGTGTTCCAGTCCTGTGTCCTCCAGTCCGGGGGATTCCAGTCCATGTGTTCCGGTTCGCTGGGCAGTGCCTGCAGTCCCTGCCGGTGTGCTTACCCAGTGTTGGTTGGTGGGTTTTGCCTGCTGCTGTCGCTCCTCGTCAGCAGCCCAAGGGCTCACGTTTGCTCCAGAGCCCGGCCCCGCGGGCTCTGAACCTGAGAACCTGACACCTTTATAGAATCAGGGGGATGGTGTCATCATTACAGAGTTATGCGAGACTCGGTCATAAGATGTCATTGATATGAAGTAGTAAAAGACTTGACACAGCTGTGTTTCGGCACAGAAGCAGGCCTCAGGGGCCCTTTACAACTGAACTAGAAGTTGAACTTGAAAAGCAGCAGACAAATCCCATTAAAGTTGTGTGCAACAAAACTTTATAAACTACCATTATATGTTATCCTACATTGAGCTATTATTGAAGACTTTGTATCACTCAAATGATTGTACTGTGCTATTCGCGACATAGACAGAGAATGTGGTAAAGGCGGTTAGCTTAGCGGAGTTTTAAAAAGGTTTGGACGGCTTCCTAAAAAAAAAGGCCATAGACTGTTATTAAATGGACTTGGGGAAAATCCACTATTTCTGGGATAAGCAGTATAAAATGTTTTGTACATTTTTGGGATCTTGCCGGGTATTTGTGACCTGGATTGGCCACTGTTGGAAATAGGATGCTGGGCTCGATGGACCTTTGGTCTTTCCCAGTATGGCAATACTTATGTACTTATGACATGCAAGGTAAACAATGAAATCCCCACACATAGTTCACCCACACATCCTAAGCTGGCCCCTGGCACTGCCCCTCTTCCCCATATAGGAGGAACAGCAATTTTTCATGGCCTTTTGCTGCTTGTAAACTCTGATTTTAGATTCAGCACTCACCTTTCCCAAATCCAGGTTCATGGCAAATTACATACTCAGGTATATGTGTTATTTCCCTTTCCAATAATAACACAATCTAACTCCCTGTTTACAAAGCCACACTAGTGGCTGCTGTGCACAATGCTGAAGCCGCCCTTTCAAAGTGAATGTGTCTGTACCTGAGGCAATGGAAGGTGAAGTGACTTGCCCAAGGTTATAGGGTGTTAGTGAAAATAGTGTAATTTAGACCCTGGCTTCCTTGGCTCAAAACCTATTTCTTTGGCTACTAAGCTACTTCTTCCTTCCAAAATATTTACCAGGAAATTTTTATGCTTTAATGTTGTGTGTTGCACATAATCACAGAGAGCCTGATATACAGCCAGCGGTGATCAGCCAGCGGCTGTGTTAAACCTGGAAATTCAATGCCGGGCCATGTCTGGGCAGTGGCATTGAATTTTCGGGTTTCTGGAGCCAGCTAAAGCATAGCCGGTTCACTGAGATATTCAACATTTAACCGGCTATGGGTTACTGCATGAAGACAGGACTGACTTTTATGTGGTCCTTTTTATGCAGTTAACCTGGCTGGTTAAGGACGTATACTCCCGGATTTTATGCAGTGCGACTTGAGTTGCGTGTGCAAATCTGGTCATATTTTGGATTTGGGTGTGCAACTTAATTAGCTTAACGAGCCAATCAGCACTGATAATTGAACTTAACAAGCAATTATTGACACTAACTGGAATTAATTAGAATTTACATGTATAAATGTCTAAGCGTATTCTCTAAAGTGTAGTAAAAGGGGGCCTGGGGTAGCGTCGGAGCATGGATTTGGCCACATGCCGAGGCCCCCTTTTACCACATTGGGTGAAAGGCTTTTATTTTTAAAAAGGGGAAATGGTTCTGTGGTAAGTGAACCACTTGCTGTGCAGCCTTTGCCCAGGGGAGCTGTTACTGCCACCCATTTAGGAGATGGTAAGGGCTCCCACTGTAAGAAATAAAAATGCATTTTCTAGCACCGGAGTTGGCACGTGGCAGAGGCTGGAACTATTGTCAGGCTCCTGCAGATGGCCTGATTTGCCCCGTGCCAATGCGGCGGTACCCTACCACCCTTTAGTAAAAGGGCCTCTCAGTCTTTGAGACTCCATCAAGAAAGTTGGATTTTCAGGGTATCCACAATCGATAGGCATGAGAGACATTACATACAGTGGATCACACTGTGGATACCCTGAACAGAAAGAGTGCAGGAGATGGGAGTGAGAATCATGGGCCAAGTTCACTGCATTTATCTTTAGAGCTGGCAATGATTGTAAAGCAATATCACTATTTTTTATTTATTTTGTAGCTTGTCTATATCTTAATTTCTAGTAGGGCAGGAGTGACTGAGAACTGTCCTTGTCCTGGAGACCCTGATACTAAATGATAGGGGGGGGGGGGGGGGGGGGGTCCTTTTACCGAGCTGCAGGAAAAAGGGCCCTGTGCTAGCAGAAGGATAATTTCTCCCGTGTGCCAGGGCCCTTTTTAATGCAGTGGGTAAAAAGCCCACAGACACTCATGGCCATGCAGCAAGAGAACTCTTACCGCATGATCATGTGGCGGGGATCCCTCACCACCACCCATTGAGGTGGTGATAAGGGTTCCCAAGGAAACCCAGCGGTAGCTGGGCAGCGTGCAGCGATGCATGATTACCACTGGGTTACCTGCTGCGCAAGCCATTTCTGGGGGGTTTCTTTTTACCCCGGAAATGGCACACGTTTGGGGTGGGACTACCGCCGGTGGCCACATTGGGCTGGTGGTAGTCCTGGAAGAGCGAGCAGTAAACCCACATTGGGCTTACCGCTGCGCTGTAAAAGGGCCCCTAGGTAAAAGAGGGCCCAAGGGGAGGGGGACTGGGGAGGGTGAGGAGGAGAGATCATGAATTTTCAGCACCTGTTGCTTTCATATGTCCAAAGTGTATGGTATTTGTATATTATGTAAGGTGATTCAATTTTTGTAGTTTACAAACATTATTTTTTGGAAGTTTTAAAGAAATGGTGTAAGCAAGATGAACAGAAGTGTAATTGGTCTTGCTGCTTCACCATCTGAGTGCAGTTGACTTTTCTAGAAAATGTAACTCTCTTTCTTGGTCCCTTTTACCTAGAAGAAGTTTTTCTCTAGAAAGCTCCCAACTGGAATCATAGGGTAGCTGCATGGGATCCACGTAAATATACTCATGGCCATCAGAGCTCACCGACTCAATCACTTTCCAGCGAATTTCATAACGTGGCTTCTGCAGTGCACAAAGAAATAGATCCTGTCAGCCAATCTCTACATCAGAGATTAAGAATATTCTAGGATGTCAGGCATTTTTTTTTCTTAATCCAATAAGTAATGGTGTCCTATAAAATATAAAAACTGTAAACACAATCCCCCCAGGACATGCAAAAATGCTTTCAGGCTTATTTTCGAAAGAGAAGGATGCCCATCTTTCGACACAAATCGTAAGATGGGCGTCCTTCTCACAGGGTCGCTCAAATCGGCATAATCGAAAGCCGATTTTGGGCATCCCCACTGCTTTCCGTCATGGAGATGACCAAAGTTCACGGGGGCATGTCGGAGGTGTAGTGAAGGCGGGACATGGGCGTGCCTAACACATGGGCGTCCTCGACCCATAATGGAAAAAAAGGGCATCCCTGACGAGCATTTGGACGACTTTATCTGGTCCAGTTTTTCTTACGACCAAGGCACAAAAAGGTGCCCGAACTGACCAGATGACCACCGGAGGGAATCTGGGATGACTGCCCCTTACTCCCCCAGTGGTCACTAACCTCCTCCCACTCTCAAAAAAGAACTTTAAAAATATTTTGTGCCAGCCTCAAATGTCATACTCAGGTACATAGTAGCAGTATGCAGGTCCCTGGAGCAGTTTTAGTGGGTGCAGTGTACTTCAGGCAGGCGGACCCAGGCCCATCCCTCCCCACCTGTTACACTTGTGGTGATAAATGTGAGCTCTCCAAAACCCACCAGAAACCCACTGTACCCACATCTAGGTGTCCCCCTTCACCCGTAAGGGCTATGGTAATGTTAGTAGTGTACAGTTGTAGGTAGTGGGTTTTGAGGGGCTCAGCACACAAGGTAAGGGAGCTACGTACCTGGGAGCTTTTTCTGAAGTCCACTGCAGTGCCCCCTAGGGAGCCCGGTTGGTGTCCTAGCATGTCAGGGGGACCAGTGCACTATGAATGCTGGCTCCTCCCATGACCAAAGGGCTTGCATTTGGTCATTTCTGAGATGGGCGTCCTTAGTTTCCATTATCGCCGAAAATCAGAAATGACCAAGTCTAAGGACGACCATCTCTAGGGACAACCTAAATGTCAAGATTTGGGTGTCCCCGACCTTATTATCAAAATGGAAGATGGACGCCCATCTTGTTTCGATAATATGGGTTTCCCCGCTCCTTTGCCGGGACATCCTGCGAGGACGTCCTCAGGAAAACTTGGGCACCCCTTTCGATTCTGCCCCTCTTTATTTCCCATATAGATAACACTGTTTTCAACCATCCGTTTTGAAAGAGACGTCAGACTAGCAGCTTCAAAGTCAACATTTGCCATCATCCAATGGCTTCTTTAGGCAGCAGTAAGTTGATACCATTCCATGTCTTTTTTAAAATATATATAGTGATACAAAACTTATACCAAGACACTTCTGTCTCAAAATTCAGACAATGAAGGGACAGAATGAATTGTGTCCTCCAAGTGAGCAAGTGCAAGGTGATGCATGTGGGAAAAAAGAACCCGAATTATAGCTACGTCATGCAAGGTTCCACGTTAGGAGTTACGGACCAAGAAAGGGATCTGGGTGTCGTCGTCGATAATACGCTGAAACCTTCTGCTCAGTGTGCTGCTGCAGCTAGGAAAGCGAATAGAATGTTGGTATGGAAAACAGGTGTGAGGATGTTATAATGCTGTTGTATCGCTCCATGGTGCGACCGCACCTTGAGTATTGTGTTCAATTCTGGTCGCCGCATCTCAAGAAAGATATAGTAGTATTGGAAAAGGTGCAGCGAAGGGCGACTAAAATGATAGCGGGGATGGGATGACTTCCCTATGAAGAAAGATTAAGGAGGTTAGGGCAATTCAGCTTGGAGAAGAGACGGCTGAGGGGAGACATGATAGAGGTATATAAAATAATGAGTGGAGTGGAACAGGTGGATGTGAAGCGTCTGTTCACGCTTTCCAAAAATACTAGGAGTAGGGGGCATGCGATGAAACTACAGTGTAGTAAATTTAAAACAAATCGGAGAAAATGTTTCTTCACCCAACGTATAATTAAACTCTGGAATTTGTTGCCGGAGAAAGTTGTGAAGGCGGTTAGCTTAGCAGAGTTTAAAAAGGGGTTGGACGGTTTCCTAAAGGACAAGTCCATAAACCGCTACTAAATGGACTTGGGAAAAATCCACAATTCCGGAAATAACATGTATAGAATGTTTGTACGTTGTGAAGCTTGCCAGGTGCCCTTGGCCTGGATTGGCCCCTGTCGTGGACAGGATGCTGGGCTTGATGGACACTTGGTCTTTTCCCAGTATGGCATTACTTATGTACTTATGTACATATGCAAATACATAAAATCCTGGAAAAGAGGCCAGCACTACAGTTACTCCTGACACCCTGTTCCTGTGGATTTGCACCTGAAGATACGATAGCTCTTTCCCAACAATTGGGGACTTCTAAAGTAATGTGTTGATGCTTCTATTATTAACTCAAAACAGGAATATGAGAAGCATTTACTGTGAAGATTCTTGTGGACTGGACTTTGTAAATGCTTATCTTGTAAATAAGAGCAGCAGATCCAGAGAAGGATTAAGGCAAAGCAAACTAGTCCTGTGCCTAGGGCCCAAACATCTCAGAGGAGACCTCTCGGGGTTAGATAGATTCCTAAAGGATAGATTCCTAAAGGACAAGTCCATAGACCGCTATTAAATGGACTGGAAAAATTCCTCATTTTTAGGTACAACTTGTCTGGAATGTTTTTACGTTTGGGGAGCGTGCCAGGTGCCCTTGACCTGGATTGGCCACTGTCGGTGACAGGATGCTGGGCTAGATGGACCTTTGGTCTTTCCCAGTATGGCACTACTTATGTACTTATGTACTTATGTATAATTCAGTGCCTCTAGGGGCAGATATTTTGGTAGGTTTGCTGCTGTTAGAAAGAAATGGGGAAAGGTCTATGGGGGGGGGGGGGGGGGGGGGAAGGGGAGAGTACAGTCAGAGATTTGTTTATTCCCTCTGCCCCCCTGTGCACCATACTCCAATTAGGAGGAGTCGGTGAGCGGTGCTTCTAATTGGCTGCTTCCTGCTCTGCTGGTTGTCTTCTCTATTCAGAACTATGTGGGCCTCATTTTGGGGAATTTTAAAAAGTATTTTATATTACAATGGGGAAAGAGGGCTAATACACTTGTTTGCCTGGTGTCCACCAAAAGGTTAATGCTGCCTTGAGCAGACTCACTTGGATTCTCAAATGAAAAAGTTGCACGGACTTATGCCAATGTCTTAACCCACCAGTTAGAATACAGAAAGTGGTTTTCCTGAATGTATTCTAGGTCTCTATGAACAATGAGATGATTACTTAGTCCCAGAGAGGTCTGGTTAGGCTTACACAATGAATGTTTCACCCCCTGGTCCACTACAATGTCTACGGACCATTTACAAGGAACGTTGCTTAGAATCCTAAATGTGATCAGGAATTGGCTCTATATATGTGTGTACTGTGGCCCCTAAGCTTAACATGTAAAAGGCCCCCACCAATTAAGTAGGAAATACATTTTAGATTTAATAGTTTTCCATAGTGAAGTGTGAGGACCTAAGCTGTAGCTTGTCCAGTTTATATGTAAACCCTGCCTTATCTATCTACACACATATATCTGTATCTATCTATGTGTATACACACACACACACACCTAAATGTGCCCACATTTATAGAATATACTGCCACTTGCTTAGTGTGTAAATGCAAAGGGAAGTTTACAGGGGAGGAGCATGGGTGGGCCACAGGCATGTCTAATAGTTACATGGGCAGTTCACAGAATACTGTAAGTTACACATATAACTGCTGCATTTAAGTGCATTCATTTATGCCTGTCGATGCTCACTTTAGGTAGTATTCTATAACAAAATCTGTGAGCCCAGATATAGAATTGCCCCATATCTATCTATCTATCCTCTATTCTATTGTACCCCACATTCCAAATATAATTCGTAGCGGATAGCAATCAGCAAACTACTTAAACATTTGAGAGATGTATAATTAACGACAGAATCATAGGTAATCATTAGGTAGAATGGAATTTGTCTGAGCTCATGGGGCAAAGTATTCCAGACTCTTGCACCTTGAAATTGAAATGAATGATCATAAAGGGATTATAACCGAATATTTCTAATTACCACAGTACTCAAGGCTCTGTTGCTATGGAGGGTTACCTTTTCTGTTATTGCCTGTGAAAGAGATCTTAGTAGCCTCAAAAGCTTGCAACTTTGAACAACCATTGATCTTGACTACCATGCACAACCATCCTAACAAAAAACATTTCCAAAACTATACCTTTTGCCACAGAACGATGAGGATCACCAGAAAAATCACTGCCAGAACCACCAAGGCGAGAAAAACCGAGATAATGATGAACTTGAAAGGCAAATCTAAAAGTAGGACCAAGACATGAAATGTAGCAGTGAATGCAGCTGCAATAACATATTGTGCACTGTCTTAAAATGTATCCTATGTCACTCTTGTAATGAACGGAGAAATATGGCGGCCACCGACATTATAAGGTACAATGGTAATGACTTACTTTCTACAGCCTTAATTTTAAAGCTTATCAGCAAACCTTAAGCTCAATAACGGATGGGAGACAGTACATACAGTAAACTACCAGAACATACCAGAAGAAATTTCCGCTGGGTGGGTATGATAATTAATACATCTTAGTCACTTTTCTTTAGGCAAATGTTCAGTTGAATCTAACTGGTTAGATTTTTGGCTGACAATATTCCTAAATATAGACTTGACTGGCTAGATTTAGGACTATTGCCCTCCTGGGCCGCATCTTAAAGAGAACACTCATAGCACCCAAGCAGAAATCTAATCCTGAGGCCCATCCTATACAAGTGCCCCCAAAATGAATGATCCCTCCTACCCCCCAAAGTCAAGGCTTCCTGTACTGGTTAAATCCAGCGATATTCAGCAGGAAAAAACTGGTTAGCTCTCACTGAATATTGCCGGATAGCGCTTAGCAGTTAGCCGGTTATATCACGCGATATAACTGGCTATCCACCGATATTCAGTGCATCGCAAGCTAAGTTTGGCAGCCAAATAGCAGGTATATCTTTGGCCAGGTTAAACTTAACCGTCCAGTGCTTAACACTGGCCCCTTCTTTATTTAGGAAGTTCATATCTGTTAGTTAAAGGCCTGTAAGTCCAGTTTCTGATTTTGTTTAATGTGTATTTTATATTCCCAGAAATTACTGGCTATCTTATATTGCAACCTACCTTAAACCTTCTTGAATGGGATTTGGTGAGATATAAGCTATCAATAATCCCCCAGATAAAGTTAGGATAGGTGTTTTGCTGTCCTAACTTTATCCAGGGACTTCCCAAGTTTGTGAACTAAAAATCATGACTAATTGTACAAGTTCCAGCTCCACCCTGTCTTTGTCCACAGACCACCCTGGCACTAACCAGATATACTGTGACAATCTGTGCCAATATTCAGTGACACTATCTGGTTAAGTGCCCCTGAATATCAATGGCAGAGCTGACCACAGGATTTTAACTGGGTAGGAGCCATTATTTCTAAGGCAAAGGTTGACTTCCTAAACTTAAGTAGTTAATGTTGAAAATCAACATGTGGAGGGTAATTCTATAAAGGGGCACCAATTTTTAGGAACCAGCCCCCCAATATTCAAAAGCATCTAACTAGGCAGGATCAGCATCTGGCCGGAAATGCCACGTAGCCAGCTATCCGCAAATTTTCAGCAGGACATGGCTGGCCGCGACCCACTGAAAATTCACGTTTTAACCAGATATCTGCTGATTTGCAGCGTGAGTTTAGTGGCCATATTTGTGAAAACCTGGAATATCTTTGGCTGGTTCAAACTTCACCGGCCAGAGCTGAATATCAGCTTGGCTGGTTAAGTTTGAACCGGCCAAAAATAAGTCAGGTATTCAGCGCCTGTCACTGAAAATGGCCCGGCATTGAATATCCAGGCTCAGCGCCAACCACGGGAGTTAGACGGGTTAGCTCCCACTGTCTGAATATCGGGCCCCAAGAATATGTCTATTTGGAGCCTCTTCTATTTGGCACCTACTTTCCTTTATAGCTTACTAGAATAACTGGGTACATACACGCCTAAAGTTAGGAACAAGAATTTAGGACTAGCTTCCGTAAATGGTGTCCAAATTCGGGTGACGAAAAAAATTCACACAGAGCGCTGTTCTATACATGGCACTCTGAGTTGCACGCCATTTACACAATAACACTTAGAGTTGATTTTTGCATCAAACTTTGGGTGTAAGGATTTACACCAATTGCAACCTGGTACAAATCCCTGCATTGTTAGGCGCGGATCCCCGGTATTCTGTAATACTGCTTGCATCTTTAGTGATCGCCCCTGACACGACCATGCCCCTCCCATTGCCATGCCCCCTTTTGAGTGGTGCGTTAAGAGATCTGCAAGTGGATCTTTACAGAATGGAGCGTAGCAAGATGCGCACGCAAATCCTAATTGTTGCCAATTAACACCAGTGATTGTTAGCATCCAATTATTGACGCAAAACGGCTCATTAGCCAATTTAGTTATGCATGCATCCCAGGATCATGTACAATTTTGTGCACAGAAATTTGTGAGCCGTTAATAGAATCCGGCGGTTAATGCCAGCCATAGAGCTGATATACATGTGCGCACTTATGTTCCCGTAATACATGTATAACATAGTATTCTATAAGTTACAGTGGCGTGAGTTCTGTCCATGTCCCACCCACACTGTACACCTACCTGTAAAAATAAATGTGCTATATAAGATATATGTGTATCTATAGAATAGCGCTTAGATGAAATTTACATATATGTCATTATTCTGAGTTATGTTGATAATTGTGGGTAACTGTTAACATGTACTTTATAAAATTACCCTCTTATTGGCTGTGTAAAAGTATCATCTCAGGCTAACTATTAGTTTTTGAAGTAAATTTCGATGGTCCCTTGACTGAAATGAGAAAAAAAACAGTCAACCAATGCTGGAAAGGTGCCCAATGACACTTCTATAAAATCTCGCACTTTGGGTTTCTATCACAGTAGTGCAATACCCAACAGAGAGCTTATCCCAGGCAAACTTTTTGTCAGTGAAAGGACAGAAGGGCAATATGGGCAGGAACCGGAGAAGAAAGAGAACCGGGTATTTGGAAGCTAAACTTGTGGACAAATTTAGACTGCTGTGGATGTGATCTGACAACACTCACACTGTGGTACCAAGGTGACCTCCTGATTGTCTGTACCCAAGATGTTCCTGGTAGAGCAACGCAGAGCCAGCGTTTCTTCCATATTCTGAAACGACAGCACGCTCTTCATCAGGTAGATTTTCCGGCCTTGTGGCTGCATGGAAGTAGAATTGATCTCCAAGTTCATTCCCTGGGAATTGTTTTCCAGTGCCTTCCAGGATTCCCATCCATGATTATTGCACCTTCAAGTTTGAAAATCAATGCATAACAAAGACAAAAAAGAAATATAAAACATTACACATTGAGGTTAATTTCATACCCCACTGATATTCAACACCATTTCATCGGCCAGGAACTACACCTGGCTGGTTAAATGGCACTTAGCCAGTTATCCATTAAATATCGCTAGTTAGCACCTAGCAGATAGCTGGTTATATTGTGCGATATAACCAGCTATCCACCAATGTTTGGTGTATCACTGGCTAAGTTTGGCAGCCACATTTGGCCACATAAATAGCAAGCCTATCTTTGGCCAGTGCCAACTTAACCGGCAAGCGATGAATAAAAATGGCCAAGTGCTAATAACAACATTAGTACTTGTATACGTTTCTAAGCAATGAAATTATATTGGTTAATAATAAACAGGGCGGGAGAAGCCTCAAGAAACTCCAAGCCAGCAGTTGAAAAAAGAGCAGGGCTTCTTCATCATTGGCAAAAAAAGCCTCCTCAATAAAGTTTAATTGTAAATAGTCTACTTTCAATAGCAAAAACTCTTTAAAAAAAAACAGTTTTAAATACTTAGCTGTGGAGTCTCTTTCTTCTAGCTATGCCAAAAAAACCAGACCGTGGTCATGGTCTGATTTTTCGGCATAGCTGGAAGAAAGAGACTCCACAGCTAAGTATTTAAAACTGTTTTTTTTTAAAGAGTTTTTGCTGTTTACTGTAGACTATTTGCAATTAAATTTTATTGTGGAGGTTTTTTTCCCAATGATGAAGAAGCCCTGCCATTTCAACTGCTGGCTGGGAGTTTCTTGAGGCTTTTTCCTCCCTGTTTATTATTAACCCATATAATTTCATTGCTTAGAAATGTATACAAAGAATCTTTTTTTTTTTCCATTTATATGGTTATATTCTTTGATGCTTTTTCCTCATTTATTTTGTAGTTTGTAATATTAGTACTTGGCTATTAGTGGATAAAATAGAAAATCAGTTTTTACAACTGTGATAAAAAAGGCCTTAGTGAGTGGGAAGGACCCGAGTAAGGGCATATTAAGGCCTATTTTTACCACAGCTTAGTAAAAAGACTCCTAAGTGACCTGCTATAAAATTACCCTCTACATGTACACTACGTTAGTGAAGGGCCTCAGCCTATCAGCAACCTGTTCACTTTGGGTATTACACTTACCGTCCTATTTTCAGACCATAGGAGACAGCTGGGTTGTCAACTGCGGTCCACGTTGAACCCGGATATTCAATGTCGGGCTATTTCCGGTGACTGGCATTGAACATTCGACTTAACTTTAACCGGCTAAACTGATATTCAGCGCTGGCCAGTTGAAGTCAAATTAGCCAAAGTTATTACATCTATTGTGGCTGCAAACTTGGCCAGTTTGACTTTTAAAATTGGTGAATTACCAGTTATATCACGAGATATAACGAATATCCTATCTTTAAGCCATTAACCAGTGATATTCAGCACTGGATAGCCATCAAAGTGTCATTTTAGTGGCCATATTCTTCTGAATATCGGTCTCTTATCATTTAAAATTCTCTCACACAACTGTATTAATGGACAATACCCTTATAGAATTCACTGTTTCCAAGTTCATTAGGGGGTTTCAATGTCAGAACCAGTCTTTTGGTGCATCTAATGTAAGTTCAAAAGGGTGATTCTATAACTGGGTGCCCTCATTTACATGTCACTTGGGTGCAAATATTTATTTATTAGGATTTATTTATCACCTTTTTGAAGGAATTCACTCAAGGCAGTGTACAGCAAGAATAAGTCAAACATAAGCAATAGACAATTACAGCACTAAAAATATTCAAATAACAATACAAAGTATGGCGTGGAGCGGCATAATTGAAAGAAGCGCCCAAGTTTTCCTGAGGACGTCCTTGCAGGACGTCCTAGCGAAGGGGCGGGGAAACCCGTATTATCGAAACAAGATGGGCACCCATCTTTCGTTTCGATAATACGGTCGGGATGCCCAAATTGTGAAATTTAGGTCGACCTTAGAGATGGTCGTTCTTAGAGACGGTCGTCCCCGATTTTTGGCAATAATGGAAACCGAGGAAGCCCATCTCAGAAACGACCAAATCCAAGCCATTTGGTGGTGGGAGGAGCCAGCATTCGTAGTGCACTGGTCTCCCTGACATGCCAGGACACTAACCGGGCACCCTAGGGGGCACTGCAGTGGACTTCAGAAATTGCTCCCAGGTGCATAACTCCCTTAACCTTGTGTGCTGAGCCTCCCAACCCCCCCCCCCAAAAAAAACATTCCCCACAACTGTACAACACTACCATAGCCCTAAGGGGTGAAGGGGGCACCTAGATGTGGGTACAGTGGGTTTCTGGTGGGTTTTGAAAGGCTCACATTTACCACCACAAATGTAACAGGTGGGGGGGGGGGGGGGGGGGGGATGGGCCTGGGTCCGCCTGCCTGAAGTGCACTGCAGTACCCACTAAAACTGCTCCAGGGACCTGCATACTGCTGTGATGGAGCTGGGTATGACATTTGAGGCTGGCACAGAGGCTGGCAAAAAATATTTTTAAAGTTTTTTTAAGGTGGGAGGGGATTGGTGACCACTGGGGGAGTAAGGGGAGGTCATCCCCGATTCCCTCTGGTGGTCATCTGGTCAGTTCAGGCACCTTTTTGAAGCTTGGTTGTAAAGTGTGGGAGGGTGGGAAAATGTGGGATATAAATGCTATAAATAAATAAATATATAAAAAAAATGGACCAAGTAAAGTCGCCCAAGTGCTCGTCAGGGATGCCCTTCTTTTTTCCATTATCGGTCGAGGACGCCCACGTGTTAGGCACGCCCCAGTCCCGCCTTCGCTACGCTTCCGACATGCCCCTGTGAACTTTGGTCGTCCCCGCGATGGAAAGCAGTTGAGAACGGCCAAAATCGGCTTTCAATTATGCCTGATAGTATGTTATATTACAATGGCAACACAATACGTATTAAAACATTTTAATTGACAGAGAAGAAGCAAAGATGGAACATACAGATATGTAAGAGAGTAAGAGGAGTTAGAAAATAAGGGGACTAATTTAAACAAAACTGCACATGAGGTCAGAGAGGTAATTAAATATTATCTCAGCTAGGGTAGGATTAGATAAAATGTCCTACTACAGTATGTGCAGTTGGTGCCACTCCTTGTGTGTGTGTGTGTGTGTGTGTGTGTGTGTGTGAGAGAGACTAGACATCCTTTGCAATTCCAGCAGAGACATCCACACAACTCCCTGCCACACATGTGTAAATACAGGCACTCTCGTGGGTAAGTGTACCCTTGTGTGTGTAAGTGGCAGCAAACTCACTGAGCACTGTTTTGTAAGGGTGCTATGTGGTTCCTGATCCGCCATGCTCCTCCCATTGCCACGCCCCTATTCAGTTGTATGATAAGAGATTTACGCACATGTCTTTATAGAATAGTGCTGAGCAAGATGTGCGAGTAAATTCAAATTGGTGCCAATTAGTGCCAACTCCACCCTCAGAATACCCCCACAATAGCTGGCTTAACTTAGGTGCTCATTTTCAGCTGCGATAACTGTTTAAGTGACGCTGAATATGAGCAGATAGTCCGAAGAAGCGATTTAACTGGCCAGCAGCAGCTATTGGCTGGTTAAATCGTTTTCAATATGAACCAAATCTGCAAATCTGTGCCAATTAACGCCAATAAGCATAAATGTTGTGCCCTGTTAGTACGTAAAAGCCAATTCACACCTAATGTAACAATTAAATTAGGCATGTAGTTGGCATTATTCTGTAACCAGTGCATGAAATTTTGTGCACTAATCATGAAATTGGGTGGGCAAGTTTAGGGGGTCTTTACTAAAGCTTAGCTTGAATTATCTGCAGTAGGGCCCATTTTATTCCTACGGGCCTTGCTGCAGATAGTTCGAGTTAAGCTTTAGCAAAACACCCCCTTAGTGAATTAAGGGGATACTGTGTTCTTCTGACCTAAAAATGCCCATGGGAATGCCTCTAAAAGTACCAACGTTACAGAAGACCATGGGTACAACCTTTTATTTATTTTAGTGTTCTTGCAATCCACATTTCCATGTTGACTAATGTAGTGTACAAAAAAGAGAGACTACAATTATCATAACTAAAAGCAGAACATGGTCACTTAAGCAGGTTCAGAGAAGAAAAAAAAAAAGGATGAATAATTCAATGTTAGTTCACCTTTTGAGGTCACTGCAGGCATACCAGGAGATTCCTGGCATAGGCATCCCTTCACTGATACAAGTCACGACATGTCCACCACTTTCTTGGTGGACATCTCTGAGCAGCAACACCTGGGCTGGTACTGTCCAGAGGAGGAAGACCCAGAAAAACAGAACCACAATGATCGTAATCAGCAAAGTTAGTTAGTTTATGTACTTTATCTCAGAGTATAAAAATGATAAACATGCATCTGCTGTGAATAAGAAATTTATATCTGATGAGTGCTGTACATGTAATTAATTTATATCACTATGAAAGTTGTATGTACACCTTTAGGACTGTAATAAGCAACGGAGGGAGATATCACAACTTCCCATGACTACCAATGTTCAAATGAAAGATATTCATTGAATGTACTACAAATAATTATTGTTTTGTGAAAGTGCTTTGCAACAATGCTTTTTTTTAAATACCTACCTCTTAATTCTTTACCACCATGACATTCATGCAGTGTTCAACAATTCTATGTCCTTCACTCAAAACCAATAAACCTTTTCAAATTCATTAGAAAACCTCAAGTGAGATTATTTTCCTTTACCAATTCCTCTACACCAGATAGCTTGGTGGTCAAACCCTGCTCTAAGTGAATTCCAGCTGCCCATTAATAGCAACGTTTTGGGACTTAGTATTACGGGATTTGCCAGTTATGGAGGGTGGTTTGAAAAGTGAAAGAATGGTCCCTACACAAGCTTTCCTCACAGAATGAATTGATAATTAAACTGTACCCCTTTGCAATTTATAATCCTTTGCAATACAATAAGCAAGTACTAAGGCAAAAGGTTTGACTGTATATTGTTCAAATTTGTAGTCTTCTTCCACTCCCTTTTTTAGGCTCCCAGCATCAATAATGAAGCTGCACAACTCAACAGCAAGTGAAAGCATTCAGTTCTTACTAACAATGGTAGTTATGGCATTTCACTCACAATAACACATAAGAAAAGAGTTCCAGATTTAAGTAATTGACTTTACTTGCTCTCTGAGTAGCACTTCTGTTATGTACTGTATTAAGTCCTTGCACTAAACAATGTCCCGGCTTGCAATTATCAACACTGATTGGCTTGTTATGATAATTAAGTTGCACATGCAATACAAAATATGTCCTGAATTGCATGTGCAACTCAAGTCACACTATATAGAATCGTGGGGGGGGGGGGGGGGGGGGGGGGGG